>NW_013952578.1:726394-727851 GCF_001266775.1 Austrofundulus limnaeus | reverse complement strand
TATATATGTATACTATATAATGTATCCTCTGTTTCTGTGTCTTTCTGGGTAGAGTACAGTCGTTTTGAAGCGAAGATCCATGACCTGAGGGAACAAATGATGACCAGCAGTGTCAGCTCCAGCTCCACGTCTCTCCGCCCCACACAGAAGCGCACACTTTACATCAGGTACCACAAAACACACACACAGCAGACAAAAAGAGCTGATTGTCCAGCGCCCTTTTTTTTTTGGTGAAACGGGTATTATTGAAAGGTTTTATCTCTTCCTGGTTTTGTGAGGTTATGACATATAAAATCAGCTACACTGTGTGTCACACAAACACACCCGCTCGTCTTCTTCCTCTGTCTGTGTGTGTTCATCTTGTCCTTGCCTGTCCTGGTTACTCAGTCCTCTCTGATTCATGATGCTCAGGCCCCTAACTGCATCTGCAGAGCAGTTTCAGACTTAAAGCAACCGCACTTTAGATGTTCTTCTCCCTTTGAAAGTTTCACACTGTTTGAAAGATTCGAAGTGGGTCACTGGAGTTCACAGATGTCACTTCAGAGTTCTGGGAATATCAGTCAAGTTGAAAACAGACGCCACTGAGGCTTTAGGGAAGCAGCTAAACATTTTTTAAAAAAGTTCTTTAAGTTAAAAGTTGCCTGTGAGAAAACTAATAGATATTTATTTTTGCTTAAAGATGCATTTGTGACGGCCGGTTGTAAAAACTAAGAACATAAAAGAGAAGGCACTTTTAATCTTATTGTAATTACACAAACTGTATAACAACTGGATTACAAAGAGACAAATTACATTCAGTAGAAACAAAGACAAATCTTTTAGTGTGCATCACTTTAATGGTTACAGAAAAATCTCTACACTTAGCTGCCTCCTGGGAATAAGACCCACAGGGAATAATAAAACTATGGATCTGCGCTCAGAACAATGATTAATGGAACTTTAGGCTCAACCACAGTTTTCAGGGTCTCCTTTCACACAATATCTTTAGCCATAAAGGATTATATTGAAAATGTAAAACAGCTTGAGAAGCAATCGATGCACGAGAAAGCTTCACCATCCAGGTAATCAGTTTAAAAAAACATGCCTGTCAATAGTGACGAGCTCTACTTCTGCTGCAATTTCTCCAGAGAGTCAGAAACCATCGAACCTCCCGAGGCATTTGGTGACAGGGATCTTATTAAAAAATATTGCAGCAGAACAGTTGATGGAAACCGGGGCTCCAAAAGCACAAGAAGTCCATTAATATTCATTATCAAGTTTTCAAAAGATATGAAAAAATTAAATAAATATATTGGAGGGAATTTTTTTCCTGATGTATTCTGTTTTTAAATGAAACAGGAAATATTAAAGGCACAGTGTGTAGGGTTTTGTCAATTCTTTTAGCCGAAATTGAGATAATCACTAATGACAATAATAAAAAAAACATGTCTAATCATTGCAGACAAAGACCTTGTTTT
>NW_013952578.1:722769-726024 GCF_001266775.1 Austrofundulus limnaeus | reverse complement strand
GGTGGGGGGAGGACCAGGGAGGATGATTCAACCACTCAACCACTAGATATCGCTGAAAACAACAAATCCTACACACTGTGCCTTTAATGAGTCGTTTGGGGGCAAAAAGTATAAATAATAATGTTAAAGAAATTTCACTAACACATTTTCTATTATTTAGCTCACTTTCTGAGTGTTAAAAATGTCCACTAACATTTTATTATTTACATTTATCTTACATTTTGCTAATTTTTACTAAATCTTACAGGGTTCCCGCGGATCCTTAAAAAAGTCTTCAAACGTGTTGAATTCATCAATCCAAAAATAAGGCCTTAAATAGCCTTAAAATGTCTTAATTCAATCTTTCAGAGGTCTTAAAAATGTTAACACATTCTGAATAGGATGACTGTGTTTGTCTCAAATATTAAAATGATCGGTAACATTTATTTTATTTTTTAAAACAATTTATCAAATTTACCGCAGCTAGTTGTTTTGCATTAAAATAAATATTTGGGTAAAATTGTTTTCTTTTTTTTTCACATTTGTGCTTATTGTGAAGTTGATCTTAAATTTCCTTTCAATTGTCATTAAAAAGCATTAAAAAACCTTAAATTTAACTTGCCTTAAGCTGTAGGAACCCTGTGTTAAATTTAAATGTTGCTAAATATCAAATGTGTAAATCTAAACGTAAAAGTTTAAAGTTGAGGTTTACATGAAGGTATTTCAGAATGGAATGCAGCCTTTGCTGTTGGTGCTCGGCTTTTGTTATGACATCATCATCCTGAGACAGTAGCAAACAGGTCAAGTGGTACAGATGGTTCAAAAACTACACCGATTTTCCTCCATTTTGTATGTGTGCAGACGTATGGAGAAATCTGACTGATTTTTTTCTGATATTTTCAAAAACTCAGCTTCAAATTTATTTTACGTCTCAGAGCCTGTAGGAGATAAAAAAATACAATAAATAAAGTTAAATAGCCCCCTCCCAACCCGATCCGCAGCTGGAAACATTATCTCCCATCCCTAACCGTCCACGTTCTGCCAGTTTCTGTGGCCAACAGTCCCCCCAACCCCCCCCCCCAGTTTAATGAGCTGAAACCAAGTATGTATTTTAACAAATTCTATCTGCATCATCCCCATCATTCGTTCTATGTCTTTACCCAAACAAAAAATGTTGTATCATCTGCAAAGAGAACACATTTTAAAAGTCCTGACACATACACAAAGTCATTTACATACAAAATAAACAATTTGGTCCAAGTACAGAACCTTGTGGAACTCCACATGTGATGTTACAGAGTTCAGATCTTACATCATTTACTTGTACAAACTGTTTCCTATCTTTTAAATAACTTGATACTCATTGTAGTGCTGGTCCTCTGATTCCATATTGATTCAGCTTTCCAAGAAGAATGCTGTTGTCAATCGTACAGCAAGATTTAACTTTTACATTAAGATTTACACATTTAGATTTAAGGTTTACTTGTAGTTTTTAACTCTCAGAAAGTGAGCTAAAAAATGAAAATAATATGTTAGTTTTATTTTTTACCATTATTTTTTACACTCTGTGCCTCAGAGAGTCAGACCTGTAAACATGATGACTATGTATGTTCAGTTTAAAGCAAGACAAAAATCTCAGCATAAATCGAGTTAGTTCCTCAAAGTTCAATTCAATTCAGTTCAATTAATTCAATTCAGTTCAATTAATTCAATTGAATTGAATTGAATTCAATTCGGTTAGACTGGCAGTGGATTGGTGGAGCCGAGGTTGTTGGTGTGTGACATACTGGGGGTGTCTGATGCTCTGGGCTGTTCTGTATGTCCATGCACGTGTGTGTGTGTGTGTGTGTGTGTGTGTGTGTGTGTGTGTGTGTGTGTGTGTNGTGTGTGTGTGTGTGTGTGTGTGTGTGTGTGTGTGTGTGTGTGTGTGTGTGTGTGTCCACATGGGGTATTTGTACCATACACAAGTGTATTCTGTGTAAAAGACAAGTTAACCTGTCCTCCCTCAGTGGAAATGTCACTGACACAAAGTGACATCCTGTGTGTATTGTCTCTGTCTGTCCTGTGTGTGTGTGTGTGTGTGTGTGTGTGTGTGTGTGTGTGTGTGTGTGTGTGTGTGTGTCCTGTTCTTCTCTCCTCTGCTTCATTTCAAATTCACACCATTAAGTTCTATTTTAAACACACTGCATGGCTCAATAGACTGGCTCTGTAATTGTATATTTTACTGTTGAAAGATTCACCTGGAGAGGCAAGAATTTCTGCATAAGGATCCTCTCTAAAAGCATGCAGTGTACTTTCTGTACATTTGTTATTTGGCTTTTAGAATAAGGAAACAAAAGGTTCAAGGTTTTAACAGAAGTAACAGTCAGTACTTTTTTCTGCAGTCATGTGTGTAAATTCTGCAGGAATCAATTCGTTCACGAAAAAATGATAATATAGACACAGATCGTCCTCTGAGATATGGACTGGGGACGTTCATCTCCACTGGATCGATTCCTGGTGCACATATTGATTCTGATTACAGACATGCACTGCTTGAAATTAGATGTTGTTGGTTTAAATATCCTGAGAGCTTTCTTTTACTTGTAAGTGATTTGAGTTTTTTTATTAACCTTTATTCATTCATTTTAAAGAACATAAATCAAAGTGTAAAAAAAATGCATAAAATAAGCTGAGGTGAAGTTTCCTAAACATTTTTCAGCTTTTCATCTAGTGACACAAATACTAACATATCACTGCATTCTTTTTTTTTTCTTTCACAGTGGTGGTGCTGTGAGATTGTGTAAAAAAAATCTTATATGGACGTGACCAAACAAGACTTTTTTCTCCTCTAAAAATAATTTACTATCATAAAAAGGATATTTGGATTATAATCCTACATAAAATTAGTAAATAATGTATTTTATGTGTTCACTTGGTCATTTAGTCATTGTTAATTTTAATTTATTTATGTACTCATTTTACGTTTATTGTTATTTTTGGACAGCCACAAGGGGGTGCTGTAACACCCCGGGTTCCTTTTGGTCGTGCTTCTTTTTTTTTTGTGTGTGTGTGCCCTTTGGATTAGCATATAAATATAAAAAAGTTACATAACTATTGTTGTATAATTTTTATTGTTGACTCAAAGTGTAAAACAAAATGGTGTTAAAACAGGAAAAGCTAATGCTTGTTAAATATTATATACAGTGTATATATACACTCACCGGCCACTTTATTAGGTACACCTGTCCAACTGCTCGTTAACACTTAATTTCTAATCAGCCAATCACATGGCGG
>NW_013952578.1:719205-721876 GCF_001266775.1 Austrofundulus limnaeus | reverse complement strand
TTCCTGCTTTTGGTTAAAACTCGGATGAATAAACTGAAGAAAGGTGTTTTGAAGGCAAAAGGGGGTCCAACCCGTTACTAGCGTGGTGTACCTAATAAAGTGGCCGGTGAGTGTATATATATATAATTTTTTTTCCAGTTTTACTCTTTGGTTTTGTACTTTAATCTATGTCAGTCTAAAAAGTTTAAAACACCAACATAAAAAATGGTAAAATAGATCTGTCTTGTATTGTTAGCATTGTCTGAATTGGGTTGTACTGTAATTTTAGTGGTGTGTTTGAAACAACAGTATTTTATAGCCTCTTTAACCGAGTGCTTTGCCCTCCTAAAAAGAGCCGACATAAGCAGTAATCCTATAGGAGCAGAGCTGCTGTTTGGACGATTTGCTGCTGGCTCTGCAAAAATCTAACTTTAACACATTCTTCACAGAGGTTTGCCTAAATGTAATTGTGTTTTTGTCACAGATTACAGTAATAAATGTGCATTGTTTTTTGTCCTTAGTGGAGTCATTTCCACTCAGGAATTAAAAGGTTTGCAGAAAATGTAATTGAATCAGCAATAGGTTTACAGCTGCTATTGTAATATTTCTACATGGCTTCCATCAGCAGAACCTGTCTGCTGTGAAATGCTCTGGAGTTTGTTTAAACCTCGTGCTTTGGTTTTTACTGCTTCTATGATCGCATCACATCGGCTGTAACAATGAGCTA
Organism: Austrofundulus limnaeus; assembly: GCF_001266775.1. Lineage (NCBI taxonomy): Eukaryota > Metazoa > Chordata > Actinopteri > Cyprinodontiformes > Rivulidae > Austrofundulus > Austrofundulus limnaeus. The sequence goes on along the minus strand of NW_013952578.1, from coordinate 721,170 downwards.
GATGTTTACACGAGATCCCGTAGCCTCCTCCCTTGCTGTGTCCCCCATTGTTGAACATTTCAAACAGTTACACATATTTTGTCGCTGTAATTGGCTGCCAGCTGCAGATAAACAATATTAGCATAATTTTTCAAAGGCATGTTTTCCACAGAGGTTGTTAGAGCCTGTAAGGTCACAACATTACACACTGCACTAATGAGGGTCTGCCTCTTGACTTGTGTAATTGGATTTCAATGGTTCCCGCAGGAATTAAAGTGTTAAATTGAAATTGCACTGGCTGTAGTCATTGTTACGCTGATATTATTTTTTAGTGAACTTTGAAATTTATTTGCCTTCTTTTAATTTTTTTTTATTATTATTGTTCTACATTAAATATTTGACAGGTAACAGCTGTTTTAAAATTAGACATTTAGGTAAAAAAATATTTATGCAAAAAAGAGTTACAAATACATACATCAAGTTTACAGATGTTTGTTCATTTATTACATTTTTAGTTGGCATGTTCTTTCTTATGATTAAACATAAATTATATTAGCTTTACATTAAAAAAACATCACAGTTTACTTAAATTGTATCTTTAAAGGATGATTTTTCTTTAAAATTAGTAACAAAAAATAGATTTTTTATTTTCCCATTTACGAAAACAAACTACATAGTTAAATATACACGTAAAATAGTCTTTAGCAGTTATGCTCATTGTTTATTGGCAAATTTTTAGAAGTTTCAGAGAACAACAACTTGTTTTAATTTTAACTGCCGCACTTTAATTTTAAACTTCAGTTTAAAGTTTAGTTTCAAACAAAAACAAGCGGGAAAACACTTACGTGTGCATATGTTTTAAACTAAACTTTAAGCTAAACTGAGGCAGCACAAGCATGCACAGTACATCTGCACATGGATCCTGCTCCTTTCTGTATGTTGACCAATGGGAGAGGAGCTGACCCAAGAAGCACCGCCCACCTTCTTTTTTCATATATATTTATATTTATGAAAATGTATGTCTGTACAGACATAAAAAGTAAAAAAAAGTGTCTAGTAATAAGGAAAACGTAGTAAATGTCACTAATGCACATTAATGTTCAACATAACTCTTTTATATTAGATTTGGAGTTAAGGTTCATACTATTACTACTTAGCTGTATTGAAAAAAATATCTATAAATATATTTATACTTTATAGTAGGACCAAATAAAAATCGTTATCGTCATTATCCTGCTCGTTAAATGTTTTCACATTATTCTTTTTGTCATCTTTAATCTGACATTAGTCAATCATTAGGTGGTTGTTTTTTTTTTTTGTTTTGTTTTTTGATTTTTATCCTTCAGGCTCTCTTTAGGCTTGTTTGTGTCCCTCTTTCTTTGATTCTGCCACTTTCTCTGTCTCTGTTCTGTTTTATCGATGAAGGCAGGGGGGACTTTGGGGGATACCGGTTATTTCAGCTCTAGTTGCGCTGCCGTCACACAGACTCACAGACGTACTGCTGGCCTACTTTTCCAGGTCTTTTCCCCTCTGGAAGTGTTTGGTTTTCTGTGGTCACGCTCACATATTACTGTTGAGACACACAGAAAACACAAACACATGGAAACCCAGACTGACACAGCTGCTCTCAGCTGTTCCAGCTTATTTTTACTTTAGTTGATTTTGTTACAAGTTGGAGGATACAGCGGGTAAAATAAGTATTGAACACGTCAACATTTTTCTCAGTAAATATATTACTAGAGGTGCTAATGACATGAAATTTTCACCAGATGTCTGTAACAACCCAAGTGATCCATACATACAAAGAAATCAAACCAGAAATGTCCAAAAATGAAGTTATTTGTAATAATGTGGAATGGCACAGGGAAAATGTATTGAACACATGAAGAAAGGGAGGTGTAAAAAAGCCAAGACACCAGCTGAACTCTGTCAGTAATTTGAAAGCAAGCCTGCCCCTTGTCAGTGCAAGTTAATATCAGCTGGTTC
>NW_013952578.1:715173-718377 GCF_001266775.1 Austrofundulus limnaeus | reverse complement strand
GAACCAGCTGATATTAACTTGCACTGACAAGGGGCAGGCTTGCTTTCAAATTACTGACAGAGTTCAGCTGGTGTCTTGGCTTTTTTACACCTCCCTTTCTTCATGTGTTCAATACATTTTCCCTGTGCCATTCCACATTATTACAAATAACTTCATTTTTGGACATTTCTGGTTTGATTTCTTTGTATGTATGGATCACTTGGGTTGTTACCAACATCTGGTAAAAATTTCATGTCATTAGCACCTCTAGTAATATATTTACTGAGAAAAATGGTGACGTGTTCAATACTTATTTTACCCACTGTAGCTACATGTTTTCTCAGTGTCTTTCCAGACTTTTAGCTCTTAGCTATCTTTTTTCCCTTTTAGTTTTTAGCTAGCGTTTTGCTACTTTTGCTTTTGTCCAACACAGTTAGCTGACCTTTTACTTTTTAAACTAGTGTTTTGCTAGTTTTTAATTTTTAGCTAGAGTTTTGCTTCTTTTAGCTTCTGCTTCTCTTTGCTTCAACAGGTCATTTTCAGCATCTTCAGCAAATTTCAGCAAAGCCAATCAGCACTCAGCATTCACACTTCATTACCACAGAAAATGTATATGTTGTTTTGACGTAGTTGTGTTGCTTCTGTAACTAAATGTTTGGTTTTAAAGACAATATTGCAAATTTGTCTTGTGATTTCTCTCCACATTGCAAACTTCAAGTAAATTCTCTCAGGAATGTTGCTAAATGGACGACCCACTCGTGTTGTAAAGTTTTGTGCTAAATCTGACTCTGTTTTCAGGGCTTTGTTTGACTACGATGGAAGTGGAGCAGATCTGAGCGCTCCCAGTCAGCCCCTACCGTTTCATTTCGGGGATATCCTTCATGTGAGCAGCGCTGGTGAAGAGGAGTGGTGGCCCGCCCGTCACCTCAGCCCCCCGCCCCCAAACTGCCCGGAAGTTGGAGTCATCCCCAGCCGCAGGAGGTTAGAGAAGCCACGTCATTCAACTTAAAGACCTCTCTGAATTACTTAAAGTGCCTGTGACGTGCATATGCATCTTTCTATTTAAGAAACTTAGCATAATACACATGACTTTACAATTTTTGTCACATAACTGATATTTTATTTTAAACTTGGCTCAGTAAAAGTGAAACAGGAAGTGACATCAAAGGGGAACTCTTTAAGAAAAGGATCCCTGGTCTTTGTTTATTGGAACAATATTATATGAACTCTGACTCTTCATATCTTTCATAGTGCCTTAAAATTATCTAAAGAAACATCAGAACTTTCTCTACGGTCTGTGTTGTTAGTTATTGTAGCTACGCTTTGTTCACATGCAGACGTTCCCCTTTGACATCACTTCCTGTTACTTCACATGTGAATATCTCAAGAACTGTTCATCTCAGCAGTGTGAAATTTGTTTTGCAACACACTATGAATGCTTTCTTTTCAAAAATGCATTCAAATTTATTACAAAAATTTGGTGTCACAGACACTTTAAAACATTTTAAAATAAAAAAAGCATCTGGTATTTCCCAAACTTTTCCAAGCCGCGAACCCCAAACAGCATTAGCTTCTGACCAGAAACCCCTCTTTGCAAACCCACAAACAATGCTTCAAAATATACAAAGAAACATCATCTTTCATAATTTTTTTCTGCACTTTTATTCACTATTCAGTAATTAATTTGTTTATTACAAGAATTTTTATTAACTAGCATGTTTTAAATCCTGTATATTTTCAAAGAAAAAGAAAACTTTTCAAGAAACTGTTGGCTACAAAGCAGAGAGCTTATGCTTTCTGCATATAATTTTTTTCCACAGTTTCCTCATAACAACGTAATATGTCAGTTTCCTCATGATAATGACATATTACTGTATATCACTACCATGAGAAAACCATGGAAAAAAAGTATATGTGAAAAACGTCTGCTCTGTAGTTGATGTTAAGAACAGAACAAAAAAATACAAATAAAAAAATCAAACCTCTCTTAAACTTTCCTTAATAACATTTTTATATATTATTATAAATTACATTACAAAATAAGGATTAAAACAGAGTAAATTTGAAGATACTGCTTTAAATTTTTTTGATTTGTTTTATTTTTGCTTATTTTCTCTTATCTTCCTTCCAGCTTCCTGAAGACCCCCTAGCGCCCCCTGGTGGCCTTATGAATATCAAAGTATTGTCAGTACCTTTCAGTAAAAGCAGATTTGATGTCGTGCAAATGAATAAAACACTTTTCTTCACTGTTAAGAGATAATTGAGATAATCTGACAGAGGATGTAGTGTTCTAATACCACTGGACTGAACACTTTAACATTCTCTGGGCTGTTTTCACTGAAAGAAAAAGAAAGCTTTATCTGTTTCAAATATCACAGTGTTGGCAGTTTTTCACTGACTCACCCTTCAATTGTAAAAGCGTAGTCCTGGGGTGTAAAAACAGAAACATTGTTTCCTTTTACCAATGGTTTCCTGGATGTTTTCTCCTGTGAAGCAGGTGACAGACAGATGCTGACAGGTTTCCGGGAGGTGAGGAGACTATTTAGAACACTTCACGTTGTCATGCGTGACAGAGAGAGGGAGGGGGGTGGGGGTGACGTGGAGGAGAAGATGTGAAGTGTGATGGAGTGGAAGGAAAGAAAGTGAGCAAGTGTTCCAGGGCAGTGAGTCGTTGAAGGAGAGAGAGAAGGATTAGAGTCGAGAAGGAACGGGGGAGATGTTTTCACCCTGAGGTTTGATGGAAGGTGTGGTGGTTGGTGCTAATTAAACAAGAGTTTTACAGTGAAAGTCTCAAAGCTGAAACATACTGCAACCAGATTTTAAAAAGATCTAAACATAAATGTTTAGCTAGTGTACTGCAGGGCTTAAACACAAAAAAATGTACAATAGGTTGCACCCAGGCCGCCCTAGAAAAAGAGATCTGTGATCTCAGTGGGATTTGCCTGGTAAAACAATGCTAAATAAAATAAAAATAAAATGTAAAATATTTGAATAAATACTTTTATTAGGGTCAATAGACAGAGAAAACATCGGAAATAATTTTTTGAAGCAACCAAAATAAAGATGGACATTTTTGCTTTTGCAATGTTTAAATAATTAAAGCGGGTAAAATAAGTATTGAACACGTCATCACTTTTCTCTTTAAATATATTACTAGAGGTGCTAATGACATGAAATTTTCACCAGATGTCGGTAACAACCCAAGTGATCCATACATACAAAGAA
>NW_013952578.1:708897-713178 GCF_001266775.1 Austrofundulus limnaeus | reverse complement strand
AGAGGGGAAAAATAAATAAATAAATAAATAAATAAATAAATAAATAAATAAATAAATAAATCAGAAAAAGAGTACAGTGCAGTTCAGGGGCGGTTCCAGGGTCAGGGCCACAGGGGCATTGGCCCCAGCTGAAATCTGATTGGCCCCCTGAGGTGCCCCTGTCCTGTCACTCATCTGTCCTTTGCCAGAGAGCAATGAAGTTGGGTGCAGTTCCATGCCCAAACACTAGAGGCACTAATGAGTCTAACAGTAAAGTCCAGCATGAATCAGTCTTACAGAAGTCTTCTCTTCTTCAAAAGACTTCAACAATATTGCAAAAAAAAAAAATCTTTCCACTGACAAACAATGTTTTCATTTTCTCACATGCTTTGAGAATATCTTATCCATGTACAGTAAAAATGCATGTATTGTTGATGAGGAGAATTTAAGCTTTTTTAAAAACATTACATTACGTTACAATTGTTGGATCATATGTGACCGGTTAAATTTATGCACCTTACCAAAACCGAGCATTTAAGTGCAAGGATGTTGAACAAATACTTGGCCCCTCTATGAATATTGTGGCCCCTTGATGGCCCCTTACTCAGAAAAATCCTAGATCCGCCACTGGTGCTGTTACACTTTACACCAATAAAATACATTAAAATACATGTCCAGATTATATTTCATTGTTCACGGTGTTGTTCTTTCAGCCAGTACTTCAGTTTTGTTGTAAAAAGTCTCATGTCTGACAGTGACTTTAGATCCTGAGGCTTTTTGACTGAGGACCCACTGACCCCAGTTCTTGTTCTCACAACTTCAGTGTTGTATTTTCCTATTAACTGACAAATTACTTCAGGGGCAGGACCATTAATACATTTAAATATTGTTTCACAAAAGGAAAAAGTAAGAAAATGATCTGGCATTGATGCCACTTCACTGGTTTCTGATCAAATACTTTTAGGGTTTGCTTGTAGAATGAAATTATTGGCTTTATGACAGATTTGGAGGCCTGGCCCCAGATGATAGAACAGTAAGACATATGTGATAATACCAATACAGTAAGACATATGTGATAATACCAATACAGTAAGACATATGTGATAATACCAGTACAGTAAGACATATGTGATAATACCAATACAGTAAGACATATGTGATAATGCATGCTTATACATTTGAGCTGCTTTGCTAGGTATACAGGGTCTTATCAAACAAAAACAGTTTATGTTAGTCTTGATAGTTTTGGACATTCTTAAAATGAGAAACAAACTTTCATTTGGAGTCTGCAATAACCCCCAGATATTTGAACTTAGATACTTCCCTGATTTCCTGATTGTCCACATTTACTTGAAACTCTTTGTGTTTTTCTCTTTAAAGAAAAACACAATGAAACCGTTTTTGTGTCGTTTAAAGTTAGACAAAGTTAGATGATAAATATGACCTCAGATTAGAGGTGATCATTTGAGCTAACGCTTTTAAAGCTTCCTTTTTCTGCACTTCTCCTTATGTTTTTTTCAATTCTCTTTGTTTGTTGGTTTCCAGAGCGGAGAAGAAGGAGAGGTCGAGGCTAAAGACAGTCAGAGTGTCAAGGTCTCAGGAAAGATCGGTGAGTCTCCCTTTTTTTCATACAAGGAGAGAAGCCGGAGCCATTTAAAAAAAAGATTTTAATTTTAGGTGAAACATCCTTTTGTTTAAAGAAACACTGGTACTGTTGTCAATTTGCTAACTGATTATTTTATTGCATTTTCTACACACTGATGCAAAGGATGCAGTCTGTGAAATTACACAAGAGCAACTTTTAATATTTTCACAGATTTAAAGTAAACATATGGTGCTTTTAAATCCTTTATTATCACATTTAAATCATTCAGCTGGGGTCTTTATGAAGTGGAACTACAATGTTTTGGTCTGAATTCCTTCCTATTGTAGCCTTACCAGCCCCTTTTTCACCATTTTTCTGAGATGTCTCAAAGTTGCTGGTTTTGTTACTGTTCCTTTAAGATGCTTCAAGCCCCGCCCCCCTCTGGCTTCCAGACCGGTCCACTCCAGTGTAAGAGAAGGGGTTATGTTTTGTAGCTCGCAGAAATGTTTTATTTACAATTATTTAAAATACTGTATGTCAACAAGAGAAGACTTGTTGATCCAGCCTTACAGAGTCTGACCCAGAACCAGAGGAGAATGAAGACGAGGAAAATGTAGTTTTTTAAGCCCAGACCTAAACTGGCAGTCCCGTCTCAGATAATTTGATGTAATAGACTCAGAAAATGTCATAGAAAATAGAGAAAACTGAACAGGGTAAAAAAAAATCTGACCCAAACAGAATATAAAGATATCTCTGCAGCCCAAGGAGAGACTAAATTCAACCTTTCTGCTTCCTGGAGTCTCCAAGTCCACAACAAAATGTATTTAACAGCTAAAAAAGTGGATTTTGCATGATACGTCCCCTTTAATATTAGTGGTGATAAGAAGTCTTATTGTGTCAGTGCAGTCTTTTGTCAGATTTATAGCTCAATAACATAAATGTCCTTTATGACTGACGACATTAGCAGGTTACAGTAAGAAGCAATGTAAGACAAAGTGCAGTTTGTTCATTAGACGTTTGAGAGCTACAAAGTTTCAGGCTAATTTTACAGACGAGGCAACAACGTGACCCTAATCACACATAACGCAGCGTGATGATGAGTGCTGACACACATTTAACACAAGCTATTGATATCCCTGTGTTGTCACCTCGCTCTCACTCTCCTGCTTTCTTCACGCTGTGAGGAGCGGCGCGGCGTGATGGAACGATAATTAAAACCGATCGCACACAAACACTATCCGTCTGTGTGTGTCGTTTGTGTCGTTTCCAGCAGTGCTCCCGCTGATAACAGACACGCTGTGGTTTGATAATTTTCTGCAGAATGATTTATCCTCTCACTTTCTCTGTCTCCTTATAGGACCAGGATGAGAAAGGTAGGTAACCTCACCGCCGCTGACACCTGCTGGTCACTTTGTGGAACTCCAGCTCCTGCACTTTTCACAAATCTTACACTTTCACAACCTAACGTGCAAATTTGCAGCATCCAGACACATTCACACCCTTTTATAAATAAATAAATAAACAAATAAATAAATAAATAAATAAATAAATAAATAAATAAACAGTTGAACAGGAGGATAACTTAACCCACCAGGTGTAATTTTGTTTGTGGCCAAATCATTTCTGTAGATTCCCCATCATTTTCTAAAAGTTTTCAAAATAAAAGCGGCATTACAGTTTGAGAGTGGGGATTTATTGGGACTGATTTTCTTTTTTAATTCATCAGGAGATGCTGTAAAAATATGTATGTCCTAAACAAAGTGTGTAACCTTTTTTTATTTTTTTGAGACTGTGGCTGTGTCCAAATTCAGGCCTACCCGGCCCAGGTTAGTCTGGCTCTTGCCTTCCTACACAGTTACGCTCAATTCCAGTTTCCCTTCACTGCTCCATCTGGGATTTCTCCCATAGACAAGGATTTCGCTGGCAGATTTTTAGCCGAACCAATCAGAGAACAGAACGTCGATTTTTTTGCACAGTGTCTGCTTGTAGTTTATTTTACCTGGGCCAATGAGCAAACAGGAGGAAGAGTTTTGAATGACGTCGATTTTCTGTGCAGTGTCTGCTAGTTATTTTAGCATACGGCAGTGGAGGAAGTGAATGAAGCCTGTCCGTGTTGATAAGGCTTCCAAATTAAAATAAATTTGTCTGACAAAGCAGCAGCTCTCATTTACAGTCGCCTCGTTTGGCTCGGTACTTTTCTTCTCTCAGTAGGGTTGTTTACAGCACACACGATTTCCGGTTAGCTTCTTAGCTTAGCCTCCTTCACAGCAACACACACACACACACTTCAGCAGAGGCCACGCCTCCTGCAAGAATCACTTCTCTATAGCCGTGAGTCCAGACCCTCGTATGAAGCAAAGTGAAGGACAAGTGTCTGGTTTTTACCAGGATAGGTCTAGGTGGGCCAAGTCCTTGTCGACCGCGAAGACCGGAAAAAAGTGGCTGTGAATTTGGACCGTCTAGTCCAGGAATGGGCAATCCTGGTCCTCGAGGGCCGCAGCCCTGCATGTTTTACTTTTTTCTCTGCTCAAACACACCTGATTTGAATGAACGGGTGATTATCAGGCCTCTGCAGTATGGAGGACCGAAACTGACATAATTAAAAATAAAAGCGGAAATATATAAATTGACTAATAAATTAATACACTCAAAGTGCACCAATAAAATTCAAAAAGGAGAATTTTATTTAAAGTATACATATATACTGTATATATATA
>NW_013952578.1:699647-707745 GCF_001266775.1 Austrofundulus limnaeus | reverse complement strand
CAATGTCTGAATCAGGTGTGTTGGAGCAGGAAAATCATAAAACCTGCTGGGCTGCGACCCTCGAGGACCAGGATTGCCCACCCCTGGTCTAGTCTTCTGCTTTATTCCTGCCCTTACCCCGGTGTCCTGTCCCCTTCAACAAGACATACACTGAGGTAAGGACTGTTCACCTTTGGACAGCCTCCGGCATGGTGCTGTGACGTAAGCGGTCAACAAATTCAGCCTTTGGAGGACGCAGCCCCTGAATTTGGACACAGCCTGTAATTATTTCAGTTTTGAGTTTGTTAAAATGTACGGGAGTGAGACAGATTGTGTTCGTGTATATGTGTATGTGTGTGTGTGTTGTCCTTTCTGACCTGTCTTGTCCTTCCAGAGCTGGTAACCTCTGGCACCAGTGATAATGAGAGTAGTTCCTGTAAGTGTAGACCCTGTCTGTTTTTGCCTTTTACTTTCCTCTCATGCAGCTCACTCTACTTCCTTTATTTTGTTTGTCTTCCTCTGTGTTTGTGTGTGTGTGTTTGTGTGTATGCTTGTCGGTGTTTTGTGCACATGTGTTTTTGTGTGCCGTGATAATAGGCATGCAAGATGTGCAAGTTGTTGCTTTTTGCTGTTGAAGAAGTCTGCTCCAAAATCAATTCAAAATGCATTAAAGGAGTGACGGGGGCGTCCGCAGCTCTAATCGTTTCCTTCGTTTCTGTTTGTCTGAACAGCCGGCCAGGAGGAGGTCTTCCTCACGTACCAACCTGTTATGCAGCAGGAAGGTTTGTACCCAGTTCCTAACTTTACCAGCATTGCATTCTGAATGCCTTCATACAAAAACCAGCGCGCTTCTGTCCATCTGCTCTCAGTTAACTACACACGGCCGGTCATCGTGCTTGGACCAATGAAAGACCGGGTCAACGATGACCTCATCTCTGAGTTCCCAGACAAGTTTGGCTCCTGCGTCCCGCGTGAGTTTCTTTACTTAACAATAAATCTCACGAGCAGCTGTTTAAGTCAAAGCAGTGTCGTGTTTTTCCTTCACACCACCTAAAAGTTTCGTGCAAAAAGCGTATTTTAAGTTGTGCGCGAGTTTGACTAAATCTGTTTCTGCAGACACGACACGGCCGCGGCGAGACTACGAGGTGGACGGCAGAGATTACCACTTCATGCCCTCCAGAGAGCTCATGGAGAGAGAAATTCAGGAACACAAGTTCATCGAGGCAGGACAGTACAACAACCATCTGTACGGAACCAGCATACAGTCTGTCAAAGAAGTTGCTGACAAGGTAAGGCCGCGGGCGACCAGACGAGAAAGGACAAACACGGCAAAGATGGTTCATGATGAACGATCTGACCCGCTCTGTTTCTCACAGGGTAAACACTGCATACTGGACGTGTCTGGGAATGCCATAAAGCGTCTCCAGATGGCAGGACTTCATCCCATAGCTATCCTCATCAGACCGCATAGTGTCGACAACATCCTGTAAGTGGTAAAATGTTAACGCAGTCTAATTTAAAAACACATTTATGGCCTCACCACTTAGAACAGGGGGGTCAGACTCATTTTCACAGAGGGCCACATGACAGTTATGGTGGCCCTCAAAGAGCCAGTTTTAATTGTGTGAACGCTTCATAGCATTCACACAAATAAGATCATTTTTCCTTCCGTACGTTTTTCGGCATCTAACTTTTTCTACAATTTTTGTGCTATTTCAACGATTCATATATATGAAAACGTTCAGCTCATTCATGTCAGGGGTACTATGACTTTTGGTATTTCAACCTTTTACACTTTTTTAGCTATTTCACTGTTTTTAGCCACTTTTTAGCCTTTGAAAATGAATGGAGCTGTTTTCAACATCCTTAAACTCCTTTAAAATGTTTCTAAATCTTTACAGAACCTTACACATTTTGTTCTGGTTCTGCTCTTTTTCACATTCTTGTGCTAATTTTAGCTATGTTTTTTTGCTATTTCAGCTAAAATTCTGATTCTTTCTGCTATTCTTCTGCCTTTTTGTACTTTTTGTGCCTTTTTTCCTGCTGATTTTTGCTGTTTATGCTTCTTACAGATGCTTTCTGCTATATTCAGCTCTTTGCTGAAATTTTAGCTAAGGTTTAGCTGCAATTAGCTAAAGTTAGCTTTTCTAAGCTAAATACACATTTTTTGTAGCTATTAAAACTTTTTCTGAAACTTCAGCAAACTTGTGCTCCTTATGCTTCTTTATGCTAATTTAAATTCAAGCTACTTTTTAGCTGTTTTACTGAAAATTTCAGCTGTTTTAGCCATTTTACTACTAATTATCCCTTTTTTTGTACTCACATGCAATTCTTCTGCTAGTTTTACAGTTTTTACAACACTTTCTTTATCTAGGTGCTAATTTCAACTTGTGGCTGCTACCTTTAGGATGTTCTATGCTAATTTTAGCTTACTTATGCTACTTTAGCTATAGATCTGCTTCTTTCTGCTATTCTTTTGCTTTATTTTACTTTTTATGCCTTTTTCTGCTACCTAGTGCTATTTATGCTTCTTGCAGATGTTTTCAGCTATATTTAGCTATTTTAGCTCTTAGCTTTTAGCTGTTTTCTGTTTTCAACTGGATATGTGCGCCTTTTTACTATTTTTCTGCAAAGTCTTTTTTGTTTCTTTCAGCTTTTCAAAGTGTGCTCACATTAACACTTTTACCATTAAATATTTTCAGCTCAATTTCAGCAGCTTTCAGTTTAAGTTTTCAGCATGAAGGATTCACACCAGCATTTTCACAGGAAATGCAATTTCTCCAGTTAACTTTAGGTTTCATGTTTGTCTAAACAGGAAACATCACATTCCTCGTCTCATTGCTGCAGCTGAGCACTGCTACCAAACAATAACTGAGCTCTACGTAGTATTTCCTGCATAGGAACAGTGTTTTATCACGTCCTCTTATAAAAACTTTAAAGTGCTGTATACGACTGATGAAATGTGAAATAAATTATATAGAATTACTATGTCCCACAGTCACTCGTCTTTGGATTGTTTTTAGCTGATCTCTTGTTTCTAATTTCTGCAGAGAGATGATCAAGCGTTTGACTGAGGAACAGGCGAGAAAGACTTTCGACAGAGCTGTCAAACTGGAGCAGGAGTTTGCAGAATACTTCACCGGTTAGTCAGCTTCAATACATGACACTACACACACTCACACAGGTTTGCATTTTTATCCTTATTAGGACCGTTCATTGACTTCCATTCATTTCCAGTAATTTCTACAGACTAACCCTGACTAAGGCTAACCTCACAGGTACCAACCTGACCCTAAAACTAACCCAAACTTAATTTACACCTTAGTCCTAAACCCAACCCAAAAATGGAGTTCCACCATATTAGGACCAGCCTTTGGTCCCCATTAGGACTACTGGTCTTGACAAGTTAGGTGTGCGTACCGGAAACGGACCTAAATAGGTAAAAAAAAAACAAGTACACACAGGTAGAGCTGGGTGGTATGACCCAAATTTTATATCACAGTATTTTCAACAATTACACCGGTTTCACAGTATTTGACAGTATTTTTTCTCCCATCACAGCTCAGCTGATAATAAAATGTGCAAATGTTGCTTAGTGACTTTTCTTTTACTGTACCTCTGTCTGTGTGGCTGTTTCCCTCCTGTTGTACGTCTTTTCTTCTTTGCCTGGTTGTAGATAGTAATCAGGCATTTTGGTCCGATCGTGAAGGGTTGAGAAAAGATCATTATCGGGTCTATTGTTGTGTGTTAATAAAACTTAAAAGGACAACTCACCTTACAGCTCTACTACAAAACTACTTCCCTCGGGCTTTTCACAACAGAAGCACGTTAAAGTCTCCATTATAACGTCGCACGTTAAATCTAACTGCATGTCACTGAAGAGTTGTTTACTACATTCAGCGATGGTGAAAACGGGATGTTTTTTTAAAATACAAGCAGCTGAAACACCACCCGCTGCCAGTTACTCCAACAAGCTGCTCCAACAATAACATTAGCATGCTAATACACATAGCGGTCCTGCGAGGAAATGTGTCCCTCGGGAAACAGTTCACTGGCGGCTGCGACGAAACGTTCCCAGCGTGTTCAGGATATTTAAACCGGTATGTCCGGTATTCAGAAAATTCATATCATAACAAAAATAAAAAACAGTTTTTGCTACAAAATGGTATAACCCCCAGCACTACACACAGGACGACTCAGCCTCGGTGCACGCGTCAACTCAACCCCAGTACAAAACCATTTCCACCAGATGTTCCCCAGGCTTTTCACAATAGAAGCACATTAACATCTCCTTACATCAGACACATTTACGTCACGCATGAATTCTATCCATGCACTAATACTGAGCACAGCAGGGAAATAAAACTGTACACACAAAAACAGCCGCCTGAAATAAACCCATCTCTGGTAGATCCATGTGAGCTGTGTTTGTGTCATTTGAATGACATCATTGTTTCTGTTGGTTGATTTTCTTGCTCAGCTTTAAACAGATTTTCTGTTGTCATGTAGAAACCTCAGACTCTTAAAATCCAAGCTAAGGACTCTAAACTGCAGACCAGTGATTATGTTTTTTATATTTGTATGTTTTGCAGCTATTGTCCAGGGCTCATCTCTTGAGGAAATTCACTCGCAGGTGAAGCAGATCATTGAGGAGCAGTCTGGTCCTTACATCTGGGTCCCCACCAAGGAGCGACTCTGAACAAACGCAGAGATCTTACATTCATAAACATCATAAACACGTCTCTCTCACAACACTTTCCACTTGATTCTTTCTTTTTTCTACTATCAGCCTGCTTCCTCTCTTTTACATCACCACACACACACACACACACACACACACACACACACACACACACACACGCTCGTTCACACAAGCACATGAAGTTGGCGAGGCTGGGACTATCTGGGACTGCTCCTCCCTGAAGTGGGCGGGGCTTATGTCTGTCCAGCAGCCTATTGGTGGATCTTCCTGCAGCTCAGTTCCTTAATGTTTAAGGAGTTGGTTCAAATCAAGGCAACATGTACCATTATCTGATTTATTTCATTGTTGTTATTATTGTTGTTGTTGTTTTCATATTAACAAAGGGTAATGCATTCATGTATGGGTTTGTACTGATAATATTGTCACCAAGAGGCAGACATTTGCACGCTGTAGCTTTAAGAGCATGTTTTTCGGACAAAAATCTTAAAACTTATTCCCCGTCTGTCTTTCTTTCTCTCTTTTCTCATGACATCCTTTATGTTTAATGTTTTTTTCCCCCTCATTTCTTCATTCCCTTGTTTCCTCTTCTCATTCACAACTTTTAAATAATATGTGAAAATAAATATTGTAGTTTTGTTGTTCCCCAGCATTCTTGTCACAGAGGGCCAAAGTATCGGGCAGCTACTGTTCTTTGATGTAGCAGGAAAACTACTCCATTTATATTCAGGAAAAATAGAGTTATAAATAATATTTGCAGGCCATAGGCAATGATTCTAACGATGAAGACTATTCAGAGATTTTTGTTTGTTTTTAATGAATGAGGTGTGCGACTCCCAATACCTGCAGCCAGGAGTGAAATGCTAAATTTAAATATAGCTTAAGATATTTGGATTCTTTTCGATTATAATCATTTCCGTTTGACACAACTGTTACTCTGGCTGCTATATTCTGCAAATATTTTAATCCTATAGCCGCACATGTAAGATTTTAATACTCCTAAACAGCAATGATGTTTGCTTCTTATTGAATCCTGATTATTAGAAACACCAGTATGTTACATTTCCATGTTGGAAATGCTCAGACCTGGAGTTGACTTCTTAATTCACCTAAGATACACTTTATTATTCAACAAGACATTGCAAAGAAAAGAATTAATCAAAAGTAAAAACATCATTTATTTGTTTCTTTAACAAAAAGAAAATGTAAGGAAATACCTCTAACAGCTTACTCCGACTTGTTACTCATAAACAAACACACTTAAAGCCAAACGAACAATAAATTTTTTTTGTTTTTAGAAAGAAGTCAAAATGAAGGTTTTATGTTTTTGTTTTTTTGTTGATTATAATGAAGAATTAGGGCCACACTACAAGATATTTTTTATTTATTTAGTTTTTAATTACAAAATTAAAGTCGAAACTAGATTAAAGCCGTAATATTACAAGAATAAAGTCATAGTATTCCCAGATTAAAGTCATAATGACAATAAAATCATAATATTATGAGAATAAAATCATAATATTATGAGAATAAAGTCAATATTACAAGAACTGCATTAAATTGTTAAATGTTGAGCATCTTGTGAAGTTACACTTTGGTATCAGTTTTACAAATTTAACTGCGTCAAATTATCATCAGTAGCAGGACTTTAAAAGAATTGTGCAAATGACTAATTGAATTTATATGATAAACTGAAGCTGTGTGGCATCGCTGTTAATGGTTGCAGTGATGGATTTAGTCGTCACATCATTTAAATGGAAACTTATTGCACCAACAGTGACCTAAAAGTAATCAGACTACTTTATAAACAGTAACACGTTTAGAGGCTGTCCACAGCAGGTCGGAGTCGACCCAGGAACAAAACATCATGTAAGATTATGACATTATTCTCATAATTTAATTTTTGTAATATTATAACTTAATTCTCATAAATAAAAACAATAATGGCGTTCTGTGGCTTTAATAATCCATCGTATAAAATATTTTTCTGCAGTGTGATAAAATTCAGTCTGTTTCAGAAAAAAAGAACCATGGGTGTTTTCTGTCCAAGTCTTCCTCCCTTCTCTGTCATTTCTTCCTCTTTTCTCTGGCCTCCTCCTCCTCATCACATCTCATCCAGTGTGACATTAGTTGAACTTTCTGACATCAAACAGATGTATCACCTCCTTAATCAATGCTATCATCAGCATCAGCATCAGTTTTACAGCTTTCCTTCGTACTGAAGTTGCACTGATGAGGGCCGGGTTCCTGAAGGCATCTTGTGTGACAGAAGCTGATTTAAACTCATAGTGACTGTAAGGAGTCGCTTTTCTTAATTTATTTTCTTCTTCTTCTTTTTATTTTTGTGAATATAAAGTATAAAATACATCACAGTCCACTGGTGAAAGTTTTGGGTGTTTTACTTTATTATTTTATTTTTAACCAAAGGTTTTTAATAAGTTTGAACCTTTAGTTTGTGCACATGAAAGACTCCTGAAATCAGCCTGTGTGGGACCTCAGCAGCCTCTCTGTTTTATTTGACATATTTACCATCTAAAGATTCATTATCATTGTGTTTTTCTCATGTTTTCACTGAAATGCAACAACTTTGGGAAAGGCTCGTGTTGAAAACAGCTCCTAACTCCACGCCTGTGCTGAGGTCCGAACTGAAATGATCCTGGTGGTAACCTGTGAGAAAATGTAACATGCAAGATGCTTTTGATGACACGGCCCCCTGTATGGACCCACCCACCCCCACAGTCCCACCTTCAGCCCCGAGGCAACTCCTCCACACTGACTGGAGGTCAGAGACGTACAGAAAAGCTTTTCTGTCAGCTCTTGTTTGGAAATTTGACCACGTTTAAATGCTTTAATGTTTCCTCTACAAATCATTTATATTTTTTATTATTATTATCATTATTTTCATCTTTAGCCCCCTCACCCACTCCACTAAATGATTTGCATTCATTGTTTGACAGAATTAAACTCTCTGTATGACTCTGGCTGTGTGTTTTTAGCCACTGTCTGTTAGAGTAAAGCACTGATGCAAAGAATCTATTACAGAGATGGATCTATATCTAATATAATATAATATTTATCCCTGCTCTAACTGCCTATTTTGGTACAAATAAAAGAATAAAAGTCTTTATTGAGATTGCCTGATTGTCCCTTTACCTGCAAGCAAAGACATTTCTTAGTTTCTTGCTTTGTTTAATGTGAATGTGAATATTTTATAATACATGTGGAACGTGTTAAACTACATTGTTACAAAACAACATTTAGTTCGTTTGTGGCTAAAAACTAAAATTACGTAAACTTACTTTAGCTTTGAAAAAAAAAAACTAGGAAAACAATGGAAATGCTAAATCAGCATTCATTTTATACACACACACACACACACACACATATACATATACACTCACCAGGGGTAGACAAGATCAA
>NW_013952578.1:695247-696776 GCF_001266775.1 Austrofundulus limnaeus | reverse complement strand
TTATTATATAAAGGGACAATGCATATTAATCAACATGAACACAACATGTAAACATGCCTGATTTGGCCAAATAAAGCTCGTTTTCATCTGCAGGTTGATGGAAAGGATTTAAAAGAATTACAATCAACAACACACAAGACCTACTGTATCATTTACTTATTTTTTATTGCTTTACCAAAGATTTTCCACAGTCAGCAATAATCTCGACATACGCTTTGAATCTTTGTCTTTATACCGTGTGTCCAAGGTTCATATGATCACACCGCTTTGGTTCACAGAGTTCTTTTGTTCCAGCGAGCAATAAATATTCTGCTGCAAGCTGCAGTCACAGCAAACGGAAATGTGACTCATAAAATGCATTTAAATGCAGCACGTTTTCAAATAAAACATCTAAACATCCTGTTATATTTTTATGATTACATTGTCAGGAAGAACATGCTCTACGTGACTAATAAAAATGAATCGATGTGAGATTGTCAGCTGACTTTTAAGCAGTTTGCTAACATGTTCAAAATGCAGCTCAGAAGTTGTATTTTTAGATAAAGTCAGCAGATCCTCAGATCAGCTGAGGTGCACACAGGTGACAATGTTTGCCTGTTATCCTCAAATTAGGCACATTTTCACTTTTACTTGATAACTTTCCCAATACACAGAATTTAAATTTGATACAGATAAAATCATTGCTGTCTGCTCAATGCAAACCAAAACTATAAACAATAGTTTAGCAACAGTAAATGCTTTTAAAAATGCCGAGGCTTGTTGTAAGGTGGAACCCGAGGGCTTTAACTTAAAAACAAAAAGAGGTTCATTAGATAATAAAAGAACAAACTGGTTGGACTGAGACGTGACACAGAAAACAGAAAAATTAAAGGAATCCCCGATTAGTTGTAACATTAGACTTAGGCTATAAAAATACTGTAGGATGTTTAGTTTTTATCATTTTTAAACTAAGTTTAATGGACGGGGCCATTTTATTTACACGCAAAGCATTCTGGGTAAATGATGACGTGGATAGGTCCTCGGTGTGAGCGAGCTATATCCACCTTGAAGGTTAATCTTGGACAATATCTGATGATCGACTCTTTTAAATGAAACCAGAGAGCGTTGACAGAGAGGAGAAGGTAGAAATGACTCAGCCTGGAACTGAAAACATAGATGGAGGACCTCAGTTTAGCTTGTTAGCTTTAGCATTAGCCCCGACACTATCACCATATATATGTATTAGCTCGGCGCTACATATTCTCAGTCGCAGACTGAGTCATTTTTGCGTTCCCCTCTCTGTCATGTGGATGGAGGACCTCAGTTTAGCTTGTTAGCTTTAGCATTAGCCCCGACACTATCACCATATATATGTATTAGCTCAGCGCTAATCCATATTTTCAGTCGCAGACTGAGTCATTTTTGCGTTCCCCTCTCTGTCATGTGGATGGAGGACCTCAGTTTAGCTTGTTAGCTTTAGCATTAGCCCCAATGCTTTTTCATATATATGTATTAGCTCAGCGCTAATCCATATTTTCAGTCGCAGACTG
>NW_013952578.1:683106-693517 GCF_001266775.1 Austrofundulus limnaeus | reverse complement strand
TTAAACATTTGCAAACCTAAACAGCGTACAGTATTTTTACAGTCTTTATTTTACAGTTAAAATAAATGTTTATCAAATAAAGTCTAACGTTACAACTAATCAGGGATCCCTTTAACAGGAAATGAGAAAATAAGACAAGCGTACCAAACAATGAAACAGTCTGAAAAATACTAACAAAAAGATCTATAAAACAAGAATCATGACAAAAACTCAATTCTAATATATACTGAAGGACATGGGGCTGGAAAAAATTGAGTCAAACTTTCTGCAGCTTATTCTCCCACATTTTGTGGTCAAGAGTTTCAAATTGTAAGCGAGTAAACAGATTCTTTGTCTGAGTCAGGCACCAACAACCCTCACAGTGTTGGCTCGACTCCCTCCTTTCCTGTTGAACATCAGTGGAAAAAGCACCACACGGGTGGAGGAGAGACGTTGGGGACGGGGGAGTTTGACTGTAAAAAGCTCCTCTGTCCAGGTTTTGGCCTGTGGTCAGGCAGCAGCAGCAGAGACGTGTTAGACCAGGTAAACAAGGCCAGACACACTTTACAAACTCCACTGAGCCGCCAAAAACCTCCCCGAGTGTCATTCCGAGCTGTAAATCAGGTAAAAAAAAAAAACAGCTTTGCACGGGCTTTGCTCGAGGACTTTAAACTGTAGCTGGGAGATAAAAGAGGAACTTTGGCACAGGACATATAAAGTGAAGGAAGGACAGGACGGTGAGGAGAGACCAGACTGAGACCATGGCCACGTGGAAAACTCTGGGAGCTCTGCTGCTCATACTTCACACTGGTGAGAAAAGCTTCTTACACTTCAAATAAAGTCAACTTGGATTTGGGCAACGTCACGTTTACACCCTCAATAGTTTTTTTATTAAATGGCTTATTTTATGACTTACATAAGACAGCTTTGAGTTTACAGACCTTTTTTTCAGCAGAAAATATTCACAAGTAAAATAAATGTAAATGAAAAATGTAGTTTTTTTCAGCTAATTAAGTAAACTATTAAGATGTGAAAAGAAAATTTTGTAATCAAGTGTTCAGATCAAAACAGAAAATAAAGCAAATGAGAGTTCATTTTATTTTGAAAAGAAAAGCACAATCTGCTTGAGTTGACCGTGACATAAGTCACTAAAAGCAGATTGCCTATCACTAAATCCCATAAAAGTAAGTTATCAGAATATATCTGAATCAACCTAAAATAATAAAACGTGTAATGCATCAGTGATAAACCGAATAAATTTTCTTCAATATATTTTTATTTATTTGTTTCATTCATTTAAAAAATATATAGAAGTCCATTCAAGAAATCAATTTTAGAATGAAATGGGTGCAGAAGTAAAATAAATTCTTACATCTGCCCCTTCAAGATTTAAAACAAATTTAACAAAATGATGTTTTTGATAAAGAAAAATGGCAAATTTTACTGAATTTATTTTAACAAAATAGTTTTTGACTTTACATGAAGCCACTAAGAAAAACTAAATGTGGAAATTGTTATTATTTTCAAGAAAACTGTGATGATTTGTAATTAATTCATTTTGGGAAACTTCCATGATGAGTCCTAAAAGGCAAAACTTTAGGTTTACCACTGGGGGAGTATGTTCTGCCCATTTATCTATTTATTTATTTGTTGAATCATCCGTGTGCATTGCCAATGCAATGCATACTGTTGTGATTCATTTCCCATCCAAGTTATCTCCACTTTGGCATGCTTCTCCTCCTGCATACTTTGTCCTAGAGCTGCCATTCTAATTTATATCTGTAAAGCTCCTGTGCCAAATGATGGCTATGCCTTTTGGTGCCTGTACAATTTTAAGTTTTTGAAATATTAATGTTTAATAATTTATAATGGGAGTCAATAGAGCCTTGTATTGGTCCACTACTGCCCCCTGTTGTATCTACTCAGTACTGAACCATAGTTGAATAATATTTGATCTCAATAGTTCAGTGTTTACAATACTAATATGATTGTATTTTGATGTTTTACTATAATGTTGACTTAATACTGCTCTATTGTTGTAATATTATGCAGTTTAGTGTCAATAATTGTATTGGCAATGTGGCCTCTTTCTGCACACATACAAACCAACCCCTGGCACCACCCTTGGCCACAGCTCCAATGGTTTAATGCTCAATGTCATGGACTTTCATGTGGGACAACAGGGTTCAAAACCCAGCTAAAGCAACTTTAACAGAAAATCTCTACAAACTTCATATTGTCACACAATTACCCTTATTAAAAACACCTGCTGACTTGGCAGGTGTTTGACTGATAAGAAGAAAACACTTTTGAACTTGGTCACAGTTCATTCTGCAAGTCCATTGCTGCAGGCAAAGCCATGCTGCAATGACATGCTACATGGCAATGCACACTTGTTTTTACATCGTAAAAACCCATGTCTAGTTACTATTGTGTTAGAACGAATGATGTCATGATGTCACGTGAGACGTGTTAAAACATGTTGGCTGCAGATTGCCTGTCGCTACACAGAACTGTGTCAGAGCTCGGCTGTGTCTCCATGTGCCAGTGTTTTGCCAGAGCTCCATCAGATGGTGCACGGTCTCAGATCCCGAGCAGAGGAAATGTCAGGCCATGTCTCAGTCCTTTTCCGAGGCCTCCATCCGTCCGTCCCTCCGCTGCGTTCAGGGGCCCACGATGGAGGGCTGTGTTCAGAAACTGCAGGTGGGATTTGATTTCAATAAAACACTTCTTGATTTGACTTTTTACATATTGTGAGTCCTCACCTTCCCCTAACTTGTAAGATGACACATTCATTGGTTTGTGTCTCTGCAGAAAAATGATGTGGATGCCTTGTCCATGTCTGCCCCAGACATCTACAACACAGCTAAAACCACCAGCTTCAGAATGGCTGCGACTGAATCGAAGGCTGGAGGTGAGACTGACCGTTTGTTTTAGCTGAGAACGTTTGATCGCTTGTTTCTCTTTTATAATAATCTTCAGAATACTCACAAACATCACCTGCGAGAAATCACAATCACTGTAATTTAAGATGTTATCTTATAAGTTGTTCATTTAAACTTTCCTCCCTTAAAACAGTCTCAATGTAAGGTAAGTTTTGTTTATCATCAGTGTGCATTGCCACTGCAATGCACACTATTGTGATCCATTCCCCATCCAAGTCATCCTCTATTTTGGCACGCTTCTCCTCCTACATACTTTGTCCTAGAGCTGCCATTGTAATTTGTATCTGTAAAGCTCCTGTGCCAAACGCAGGCTATGCTTTTTGGTGCCTGTACAACTTATAGTTTTTGAAATATTATTTTTTAAACTTTATTAATGGGTGTCAATAGAGCCTTGTATTGGTCCAATACTGCCCCTGATTTATGTGCTCGGCTTGGTACTGCACCATATTTTAATAATATTTAAACTCAGTACTTCAGTGATTACAATACTAATTTCTTTGTATTTTAATGTTTTACTACAACATTGTCTTGTAAGCATATACATCTTACATAATATTGCTTGATTGCTGTAATATACTGTATTGCAGTTTTGTGTCAACAATCATCATTGGCAATGTTGCCTCTTTATAAACACTGAAAAGTATACATACAACTAACTAAATATTGAACAAATAATACAGAAATACTATTAAAAGTAAAAGTAAGAGAGTTTTACTCACTTGTGAGTTGTAGTGAGTAGCTGCTGTTTTAAATTCTGAACTTTTTCATTTAGTGAGTTCCCACGCATTATCAACATGCATTATGGGAGATGTAGTTTATTGCTAATGCTGGCTTTACAGAAGCTTATTTTGAGACGTTATTACTGTGCTATCCAACTAAACTGCTCAGTTACTTAAAGCCAACAGCTCAAGGGCAGGACAAGAATTATTATCTTTCACTATTTAAATTTATTTATTTCGTTGCATTTAATATAAAAAAATAAGAGTTTACCATTGATATAAATACAATTTTCATGTTAAGTGCCTCCCTTGGCGGGCCAGACGGTAGTGACCCGTTGGCCACATTTGGCCTGCGGACCTTAACTTTGACATGTGTCATAGATGGTGTGAATAAAAGTACGCTTTGTGAAGGACTTTGTTTGACCTGATACACATGTTGCTTCTCATAAAAAACTAAACCATAGATTATCTTACCTCATTAAATTAATAAACACACACACACCCTCTGAACCTTTTACTTGCTTTTTTTTTCCCAACAAATTTTTCTTCATGGGTAGAATATGATCTGAAGGGAAAATTAAAGAGATTGGGCCCTTTTTTCTAACACCTTATGTGTTGAATAATTATTGTAGATACTGTACCATATCTTTTCTCCTTTTTAGCAGAAGAGATAATGAGTCGTGATGACCCACTTAATATATTACGGATAAAATGGAAATCGTTGATGTAAGCGCTTTCTAGTTAGACCTTTTCCTATTATCTCTGTCTTTGTGGAACATTTCCAAACTGGAGTTTGAAGCTGGACTTTGAGCTTTCAGTTCTTGTTTTCATTCCCTGATAATTAAAAGTGCAGAATTAATCCTACCTAAATGCTTGTTTTTCACCAGATACCAGCTCCTACTACGCAGTTGCCGTTGTGAAGACAAACTCCGGCATCAACATTCACAACCTGGCGGGAAAGAAGAGCTGCCACACGGGGAAAGGCCGGACCGCCGGCTGGATGATGCCTTTGGGTTACTTCATAGATCAGGGCTACATGTCTGTGATGGGCTGCAATATTCCACAGGGTAGGAGAAACAATGGCAATGCGATCCATTTAGTGAGGAAAAACTCATCAATATTTCCTGTTTTAAAGGGTTAAAATGACACATCTGCATCCATTTGTTCATCATCTGCATCACTGCTACATTTCATTTTAGGTGTTTGACTTGCTTGTCAGGTGTAAGTGCTCCAAAAGAAAAAAAAATATGTACAATAAATGCAATTTGAAAAGAAAAAAAATCTAATACATTATTTTTATAAAAAAGAAATATAGAAGAAATGATTAATTAAAAAAAACATTAAATTACATTAATACATTGTATGACCATGACGTACAAAGGAAACATTGAAGCATTGTGATTTATTGTAATTTTAATTTGTTTTTCCAGAGCCAGAAAGCAGTTCTGGTTTCACTGACAGTTTTTTAATCACCACTGACAGTTAAACCAATTTTGTGATTTAAAATTTATTTATTTAAAAGGGAACAGTGCAATTTAGTAAAAAACACATCTGGGTTAAAAATCAACATTTTTCATTTGTAGCCCCTTGGCCATGATGCTTAAAAAGCAATAAAATACAACAATAACACACAATTAATAAGAACAAGAAATTGGAACAAATCCAGACACACTAAAAAACAATACAGTACAAATATACAATACCACACATCTAATACAATTTCTATTTAGTGTTGACAGATTTATGAATCAACAACTTGTGGAGAATGTTTGTGTTACATTAACAAAAGCTGAGATATCTTCTGTTCAGATCTGGCTCATATTCGCTTGTGCACATTTTTTTAAAAGACTTTCATGCAAAGTTTTCATGCAGAGTCACAAAATCGCTAAATGGAAGATAAAATACCACTACTTTCTGTGCATATTCTTCTTTAAACATGTTTAGCATTTACATGACAAAAATAAATGAAAGTTTGTTCACTGATCAGGTGTTGCAAACTTCTTCAACGCGAGCTGCGTCCCTGGAGCCAACCAGGACGGTGACCCCGCTTCTCTGTGTGAGCTGTGCAGAGGAGACGCCAACGGACAGCACAAATGTGAGATGAGCAACAGTGAGATGTACTACAGCTACGAAGGAGCTTTCAGGTAATAAACGTTCAAACGGCACATTTAGGCAGGAAGATTAAGCCACAACCCTTTAACAGTCTTTGTTCCACCAGTGGGCAAAAAACCGGGCAGCTTTAAACATTTCCAGACACCACCAGGGGCTTTTATTTGAAAACTAGAGTGTCAGACAACTTCCTCTGGTTTTTACCCCTAGTTTGACACGCTTACAAACAATAAAAAATGTTGAAAGGCTTATAAGGAATTTCAGGGACTGTTAAGGGGTTAAAATTAGATGCAAAATATTTACTTTTTACAGGATTTTTTCCTGTTGTGTGTTCAGCTTTGTTTTACACAAAGTAACAGGTGTTACACCATATTTTGTGACCGTCATATATTGTGACCAAAGGGGGCGCTGTTGCATTTCTACAACTGAACTTGGCCGAACAAGGCCACAAAGCCAGAGGCTGAAGACATACGAAGAAAAAAACTAAATCTGTTGACTGTTGTTATTATACATGGTCACCGAATATTGTGACTTCACTATAGCTAAAGAAATAGTAAAAAAAAAATTATTCAAAAACTGTTTATACTAATTGTTTACATCCTCTAGTGTCAGAAAAATAACTTGATCACTGACATGGTGACTGTTATTAAATTAGTACAGGGTCACATAATATTATAGCTATTTTCATGTATAATAGTAATAATAATAGTAGTAATAGTAATAGTCAACATGCCAGTGATCAGAAGTTATTTTTCTGACATTAGAAGATGTATACAATGAGTAGAATCAGTTTATGAATAAATATTTTTATTATTTACCAAGCTACAGTGAGGTCACAAAATATGACAACAGTTGTCATATTTTGTGACCTCTGGGTTACACTTTTGGCGTATTATATTCTTCTTTGTGGCTATTTTCGGCCAAGTTCTGTTGTAGAAACGCAAACAGCTCTCTGATCACAATATACGATGGTCACAAAATATGGTGCAACACCTGTTTAGCATGAATGCCTTCAATTTAGAAACAAACAAAACTGTTGGGTTTTTGTTTTGTTCTTCTCAGATGTTTGGCTGAAAACGCAGGACAGGTGGCTTTCATCAAACACACAACAATCGGAGAAAACACTGATGGTGACGTCTTACACCTAATAACTACTTTAGTATTAAGTATTAATTAGTAACCTTTTCTTTCAGTTGTAGTCACAGAGGAACATCAACATGTCTTTATCTTCAGGTAGAGGCCCAGAATGGGCTAAGCCCCTGAAGTCTTCGGACTTTCAGCTGCTGTGTCGTGACGGCAGCACGGCTCCTGTCTCTCAGTGGAACCGGTGCCATCTCGTTCGTGTGCCGTTCCGCGGTGTCGCTGTTAGCAGCGCCATCACACCTTCTGTGGTGTTCAACATGCTGAGGGAAGGTCAGGTAGGTGCAAACAGAAGCATTCACTAAGCACCACCATGTTGGGTTTATCACCCCTGCTTTAGTCTCAGGCAGTGGTGGGCAGCACTAATCCAAAACTTAGCTCCGCAATTTCTAAAGCGCTCATAAAAAATATTTAGGTCCGCAACTTCAAAGCGCTTATGCCATAGAAAAAAATAGCGGAAGCCAACTTTAAAGCACAAGTTCAATTTGACACTTACTAGCCGGCAACAATTCATATACAATATATGCACAACACTGCCAACTAGCGGTGTATGATCTGTTTTTACAGCTTAATCCTAACCCTAACTGCCGATTGCTGGGGATGTGATTTCATGAAACAGACCTTTGGCTCCACGTGTAAAAATTAAAAAGCTGTCGAGGATTGCTAGTTCGGCTGCTTCTTTGTCTTTTTCGTTTGTTTGTTGTAGGTTTTTCATTAAAAAAGCATCACTAAAGTCATTTTAAAACAGTTTATTGGAAAACTGAAGTGATGCTTTTTGGGTACATGATGGATTTGATTTGTGACGGGAAACGAAAGCACGGTGTACAGGAAACTATCTTCACTTCAAAATAAGAGCTTAGATTTTTAAGTTTTCCATGTAGTTGCTCCAGTTGACCACTAGATGTCAGTTTAACCCCATTGGCCAATTGCTTCAACTAGTTACGTCAAGTATTGAGCTCCAGCGTTTAAAAAAATTTTTTAAAGGAGCTCCGATTGCAAAGTAACATAAATCAATACATACAAAATTTTAGTATGGATTACAAATGTTGTTTTTACTGGAACAGGGAGTTCTAAACAATGCCTTCCTGCTACATAAGCAGACAAAGCATTGTGGGAAATCAGAACCGTGACCGAAAGCAACAGTCAGTGTGGATGTATACGTTTCCAATAAGTGAGATTTTCTGGGAGGGGTGCTGTTGGACAAATCATGTGTGTTATGATTCATTGACAGTCATACCTTCAGCTGTTCAAGATAATGATGCATTTTAATTTTAAAAAGCACAAATCTGCATATGAATTATAAAAATTAGTAAGACCGCTGAAGTGTAAAAGAAATACATAGGTCTGCAATTAGCGGATTTGCACTTTAGCGGGCTGGTGTCTACCACTGGTCTCAGGTGTAAAAGACTGCTCTCCCAATGTGATCATGCATTCTCACTCATTCTTTGATTGATGCATATTCTAAGAGCAGCCTCTTTCTTTCAGGAAAAGTCTGGCTTCAACATGTTCTCGTCTGCTGATTATGGAGGAGGAACCGTTCTCTTCTCCGAATCAACCACCAGGTTCGAGAGCGTCGAGTCGGACGACCCAAAGAGGTGGATGGGGACCAACTACTACAACGCCATGAGGGCCATGGACTGTAAACCTGCAGGTGAAGCACAACTACAGCTAAACATGTCAGGCTGTTTAAAAGGTTTAGAAATGTTTTAGACTTCTGAATTTAACCGTAGATTTGGCATTTTCTGCAAAAAATGCAGCATGAATACTTAATGCTGAAAGAATTTTGCAGAAAAAAAAACAATACATACAAAAAAATTACAGTTTGTTGTAAAATAGCCAAAAGCTGAAAGTAGCACAAAGAAGCAGAAAGAGCGTTTGCTGAATTAAACAGTGAGTAGCGAAAATCCCAAAAAGGTGAAATTAACTGAAAATAGCTAAAAAGAACTCCTTTAAAAGTCAGCCCTGAAATTCCTTAAAAGCCTTTTGACTTTTTTTTTTATTTTACGTAAGGGTGTCAAGTTAAAGGTAAGAACCAGAGCATGTCTTCTAACGTCCTGCTTGTTAAGGGGTTAAATTGCAGAAAAAAGCTGAAAGAAGCACACAATGCTAATGCTACCCTTACTCTCTGGCGCTCAAGAGGTAGAGGAGCCAAATGACTGGCTCACTGATGCCAACTAGTGGTCAGAGGCTGAACTACAAAAAAAATGAACAGCTGGCAGGTAAGTTGAAGTTTTAAACCTTAATAAAAAATTGATACAGGGCTTTAGAATATCGATACAGTATCGGGAAATGAAATATCACGATATTTCAGTGTATCAATATTTTCTTACACCCCTACAAAGCTTATATTTAAAGAATCTAAGAAAAAAGAGCTAAAATTAGTTTAAAAAAAAGAAGCTGAAGGAAAGTAAAATTTGCACAAAATAAAGTTAAAAATTCATTCATTTTCAATTAAACAAAAACGGCTGAAAAGGCTAAATATGTCAGAAGGTCTAAATTGCTGAAATACTAAACATCACAGCTGAAATGTTGTGAAGGAGCTAAATGTTTTGACAAATGAATTGTTGAAATAGCACAAAGGTTGCAGAACGAAATAGATGCCGAGAAACTTACAGAAGACAAATGGATCATCTTTATAGTGTGAAACCTTTAACACGCAGTATAACACATAAAGTAAGCTTTTATGCAGAAATTAATTTCTGTCAAATAAAATCATCGTAAGAAAAGCTGTAGAACTAATTAACCACTAATCCTTCCTGCATCTTTATAACAGACATCCCCAGTTCCCTACGATGGTGCGTGCTGACCAGTCAAGAGCAGGAAAAGTGTGCCGACATGGGTGTGGCCTTTCAAAGTAAAGGCCTGACTCCCAGAATCACCTGTGTGTACGGAGACTCTTTGACCGACTGCATGAAGAGGATTAAGGTGACAGATGTTTAACTGCTGTTTCAGCTGAACAGATGCTACTTTATATTTAAATAGAAGGAAATTAGATCAAATAAACATGCATGGCCTCATGGAAAGTGTTTTTTTTTTTATTTGATTGGACTTATTATTTTTTTTACATTTGTGTAGAACAACGAGGCCGACGCAATCACCCTGGATGGAGGTTACATTTACACAGCAGGCAAAGACTACGGCTTGGTTCCTGCCGCTGCCGAGAGCTACACAGGTGAAAACAAACGTGCATGAGAACAAATCTGGGTTCCTCGTCTGGTTTTCGAGGCAACGCGATCTCGAACTGTATTTCAATTCTAGGTGACCGCGAGGGTTCCTCGTACTACGCTGTGGCGGTGGTGAAAAAGAGCAGCACTGACATCCGTAACCTCGATGACCTGCGTGGCCGTCTCTCCTGTCATACTGGATACGGTCGCACGGCTGGCTGGAACGTTCCGGTGTCAGCCCTGATGGAGAGGGGACTGATCCACCCTGAGCACTGTGAAATTCCACGAGGTTGGTGTGACCATGTGTGTGTGTGTGTGTGTGTGTGTGTGTGTGTGTGTGTGTGTGTGTGTGTGT
>NW_013952578.1:676304-682969 GCF_001266775.1 Austrofundulus limnaeus | reverse complement strand
CTGTCATACTGGATACGGTCGCACGGCTGGCTGGAACGTTCCGGTGTCAGCCCTGATGGAGAGGGGACTGATCCACCCTGAGCACTGTGAAATTCCACGAGGTTGGTGTGACCATGTGTGTGTGTGTGTGTGTGTGTGTGTGTGTGTGTCACAGAGGTTTGATTTCAAGAAAGCATGTAAATCCTTGAGGCGAAGTTTGAAAAATGCATTATCAGAATTTAGCTTTATTTTTTCCCCTAAAGTTTAAAACATGGTACATTGCACAACTCTCTGAGGCAGAAAACTGGATTGATTGATTTGTTCATATTTATTAAAACCACCGCACGTGAAATGGCATCAGGGCTTCTTTTCAAGATTTCTGGTCAACTGTGGCACGGAAACGGCTGAACCGATCAATGTGAAATTTAAGAGTGAGGGGTCTCTGCAGTGGGTTTTGTCCTGTGGGGAGAGACGGCCCTATCGTGATTGGCAGAGGTTTCAATGTGGGCGGAGATGACCCAAGAGACGTGATTGGTCGGATTGACGGTGGGGTTTGTGGAGGCTGGAGGCAGCAGGGAGTAGCTTGATCGAGTCGGGCAGGAAGCAACGTTTTTTTAAGATTAATTTTAGTCATAACTTGAGAAAGGAAAGTGCTAGCTGCACGGAATTTGAACGTCATACATGCGAAAGGATGTGTAACAATATGGCCTGTTGAAACATCCCTGAACAACCCTGTAAAAAGATCGTTAAAAATCAATATTTTTTTAAAGGCTGGTTAGGGTTTTTTTAACAAAGCCATATTGTTACACATCCTTTCACATGTACGTTGTTTAAATTTCGTTCAGCTAGCACTTCCCTTTCTCAAGTTATGACTAAAATTAATTTAAAAAAACGTTGCTTCCTGCCCGACACAACCAAGCTACACCCACTGGCTGTGTCCAAAACGGCAGGCCGGGTCCTCCGAAGGTCGAATTCGTCGGCCGCATACGTCACAGCGCCGCGACGAAGGACGTCCAAAACCGAAGACTCCTCCGATGCGGCCGACAAATACAGTACGTCCTTCCTTTGGCCCGAATCGAAGGACAGGTCCGATGGATCCTTCCCGGCCCAGCATATCCCATAATGCATTGCGGCCCGACCGGAGATTTTTTTATGCTAGTAATGGCGGATGAAGCAAGAGAAAAGAATACGTTTTAAATAAAAATATGGTGATATAAAAAATAAAAAAAATTAGCGGTTGTAATTCTAATACTTTTATCATTTGTATGGACATGTTTTTAAATATTATTTTTTCGTCATAAAAAACGCGAAATAAACATGAACCTACAGCGGGTCAATTAGTTCTTCAAATGATACCTTTAAGTTAATTTTATAGTTTTGTGATATTAATAATGCTATTGTATTGATATTTTTCTAGTTTTGATTTAAGTTTGCTTGTTTAGCATCGTCACAGTTGCTAGGTGACAAGACGTACGCCGGGGTAAGGAGGGGAGACTAGACCGTCCAAATTCACAGCCTCTTTTTTTCCGGTCTTCTCGGTCTACCAAGGACCCTGCCCCCCGCGACCGTGTAGTCTGGGTCCTCCGGAGGACCCGGCCTGTCGTTTTGGACACAGCCACTGCCTCCAGCCTCATATCCCACCGTCAATCCGACCAATCACATCTCTTGGGCCATCTCCGCCCACATTAAGACCTCCGCCAATCACGAGCAGGGACGTCTCCGCCCACATCAACACCTCCGCCAATCACGAGCAGGGACGTCTCCGCCCACATTAAGACCTCGGCCAATGACGATTCGTGCCATCTCCGCCCACAGGACCACGCCTTCTGCAGAGACCCCTACTTGAAATTTGGCAGGAATGTACCGGTAGATTTGTCCGACCTACACTGAGCCAGCCAACGGTTTTACAATAGACCCTATTTGAGGAAGGGGGGCTCCATCTGAAAAGGGACTGTCTGGATATACAAAAATGCTTATAACTCGAAAACTATTCAACATGGGAGCTTCCGATGTTTTTGTTTAGCTCTGATGAAAGGCTTTCCATCGAGCCCACCAATGAGCACATCCCACCTGACACCCACCAAAAACAATAAATCCATTCTGATGACTTCTTAGCAGTCTTAGCAGCTAGAGGGCCATCTTTTGGTCACTCTGATTTTTTTTATGCCTTCTTTCGGTGTGGCGACATCTCATGACGCCCTCGGGCCACTGTGCCGATCTTTGACATTTCTATATGTAAGTTGTTTGTATTTTTCTTTCCGTAAATCTTGTAAACTTTTGTGGCTGCAGTTATTTTATGCAGCCAGAAGAAGACACACAAGGCAATTGGATAGAGGAGCTTGGAAGCGATGCTATAGCTTCAGTAGTTGTTGTCAAAATAACTCTCCATCCGAAAGTTTTTCTTCACTGTGTAAAATCATTTCTTTAAGTGGGGGCTGTTAAGTGTGTGTTTTATTTTTATTTTATTTATTTTTTTACAAAATTCCACCTACTGTAAAAGCCTGCTTCTGATTTCTGGTGCACTGGTGCTTTGTGTATATCTCTATGCGGTGTCTAATTTGTCGTAAACTTAGGGACTGAATTGTCTACATTAGTTTTATTTAAATTAGTGTATTTTTTCATTTGTTCAGATCCTCCTCCATTTCACAAACTGACAGATGAAACAACATTTATTTAGTTTAAAAAAGTTTGGTTATAGTGTGACTTTATTCATTTATTTATTTTCAGACTTGAAGCTCTTTTAGAATAGAATATGCTCATATACATAGATTTCCATCCCTGATCTTAGAGCTAAAATCTTTAGGGCGACTCAGAAAGGGTGACTATTTTCCTCATCTTTGAACACTCATTTTGTCTTTTTTGTCTTTTCGTGACATCAAGCGGTGGGAGGATTCTTCAAACAGAGCTGTATACCTGGCGCCAATCAACCTGGTTTTCCTGACAACCTGTGTGATCTGTGTGTGGGAGACAGCTCAGGACAGAATAAATGTGAAAAAGGCAAAGACCTGTATGATGGATACGATGGAGCCTTCAGGTACTTCAGTATTGCTCGTCTCTCGAAATTTGAGATTTAAAAATAATGGTTCGCTTTATTTATTTTTGTTGTTGTTCGTTCAGGTGTCTGGCTACTGGAAAGGGAGACGTAGCTTTTGTCAAACATACCACTGTCTTCCAAAACACTGACGGTAAGAGAGTTTCCATCAAGATTTCTTTTTGAATGACCCATAAACCCAGGATTGACCTCGACTGGTTGTCCCTTTTAAGGCAACTCATCTGAATCCTGGGCTGTAGACCTTCAGTCCAAAAATTTCCAGCTGCTGTGCACGCAGAACACCAAAGCTGAGGTGTCGCAGTACAGACACTGTAATTTGGCCAGAGTGCCTTCTCACGCTGTAATGGTCCGACCAGATACCAACATCCATGCCGTCTATGGGCTTCTGGCTCATGCACAGGTGAGACTGTACATAAAGAGCTTTTAAATGTCTAAGGATGAGTGAGAAAGTCAGAGATTTGAGGTTATTAGTGTGAAGTCTCAGTAACTTTTATAATATGATCAAAATTAAGACTATTGCACAACCAGTGGTGGCTACATCCTTGTAGCAGGAGGCTATATCTATTCCTAATCCAGCTATTGATCTGATTAATGATAGGCCAGCACTGGTAACTGGCAGGCCGGCGCTGGCAAATGAGGAGTCTATTCATTTGTGTTAGCATTGGAGGGGCTAGCAAAATTTTAAACATAAAATATATTACTATGAAGCAGACAGCTTTCGTTACCAGCTGAATTAGCAGCTGTGTTTATCCTTGTCTACTGGTTGATGGCACATATGGAAAGAGGGAAAAAAACACTGCTGTCAACCAATAGAAAAGGACAAACACAGCTGCTAATTCAGGTGGTAACTAAAGCTGTCTGCTTCATTGTAACGTTTTATGTTTAAAATTTATGCTTGATGTCATGTTGAACAGTAAATTCTGTCTAAGGAACACCTGTTAGTTCATGTCGCTTATAGGTTTTGAATGTCAACCATTTTTGTTGAGAAAGTTTTCTTTATTCAGAAACGTTTGTGTCTAATATAGGAGATGAGCAGCCTGAGCATGCTAGTTGCTAACCTCTCCAATGCTAAAACCAACTTAACCATGCTAGTCGCTAGCCTCTCCAATGCTAATGACAACTCATCCATGCTAATAAGCGGAGGGAGTTAGCAATCCAGTGGGTCACTAGCCTAGGCATGCTAGTCACTAGCTTCTCCAATGCTAACGCCAGCTTATCCATGCTAGTCACTAGCCTCTCCAATGCTAACGCCAGCTTATCCATGCTAGTCACTAGCCTCTCCAATGCTAACGCCAGCTTATCCATGCTAGTCGCTAACCTCTCCAATGCTAACGCCAGCTTATCCATGCTAGTCGCTAGCCTCTCCAATGCTAACGCCAGCTTAGTAGTCGCTAGCCTCTCCAATGCTAACGCCAGCTTAGTAGTCACTAGCCTATCCAATGCTAACGCCAAGTTATCAATGTTAGTCACCCGCCTCTCTGATACTAGAGTAAATTAATAGTCTCCTTATCATTTGCCAGCGCCGTCCTCAAAAGCTGGCTTAGAAATAGATATAGCCTCCTGAGTCCTGCTACAAGGATGTAGCGACCACTGGTTGAGCAGTAGTCTTAAGTTTGGCCCTCATATCATGCCATACCATGATGCATCACAAACAAATGAGCCAAGAATGAACTTTATTTTGTTTGCAGTGTTTCAACCTTACAGGTTTGATAAAAAGATATCATACACGTGATTATTTAGTTCCTCTTTACGGATAATCCCATAATATTACTTTTTCATGAGTCCTCTTGCAGGCATATTTTGGGAGCGACCTGGGTTCTGCTTTCAAGATGTTTGACTCCAAGACCTACACCGGCACAGACCTCATTTTTAAAGACTCCACCATTCAGATGGTGGCGGTGGGCGACAGGAAGACCTACCAGGAGTGGCTGGGTCAGGCTTACCTGAACGCACTGATCGACATGGAATGCAGCTCATCAGGCGCAGGTAAACGCGGCGCAAAGGGAAAATTCTTTGACTCACCCAAAGGATTTTGGTAATATCTGACTGTTTTGGTACAAACTTCAAGTTTTGTTTTTTCTGTATTACAGTGGTCTCATCGGTGTGGCTGCTGCTGCTGGCCCTGCTGAGCACGGCTCTGGCCAACATCTAAAAGTGACCAAATCTACCACCTCGTTTCTTTCTATTCAGTTTATTATTTTTCTTCTTTTATTTTTTTTTTCTCTTTTGTTTCATCAAATTCGACACAAGGTTACTCAACTTAATTTCCATCCAGATGGTGCCGCCCTTAAAGAAAATCAAACAAGTTTTTTTGGCCAAGACTCGAGTTATTTTAACCAGCGTGAGGACGATGGAAGGTGCTGTTGCCACTTTGTTTACGGAAGGTGGGCTGCCATATCAGTGTGTATGCTGCCACCTGTTACATTTCTTTTTCTGGTGCATCACTGCCTCTCCAGATCTTTAAGTTTGCGAGGGTTGCCACCTCAAGCGAGCTCACACAAAATCTTTGGCAACAGTTTTACGCCGGATTTACCTAAAACTAAAACCAAACTCCCCAGTATTAGAGGGTTTGTGTTGATTAAAGACAAATCAGATTGTTTAGAAGTGAATAAAATACACGATTTACTCATGTTTACATGACAAACTTGTCTGATTCCATCAGAAATGAGGTATAAACAAGACAATGAGGGGTTGTTTTGTTTTATTTTTATGGATTACTCATCAAGCGCTAAGAAAAAATATTTGTTTTAGTAATTGTTGAAGTTTATTCGAATTTTGTTTGAATCAAAGAAAAAAATGTGTAGACTATAGTTAAAATGCAGTATTTGTTAAAATTACTCGTCTCCTGACCGAAACACCTCACTTAAAAAAAAATCTTAAGCTAACCTGTTCTCATCATTCAGCTGCTTGATACCATTTCCTGTTTTAAAATGTTGATTGCGTTTGTATTTTCCTGTTTTGTTGAGAGATATATTTTTATATGAAGCTCAGGTGCCATATCAGTGTATATGTACTGACTCATGCTGTCAGACTGCCTTCTCTTCCTTCTGATAGAGACATATTTCGATGTGAAATGAACAAATGTGACTAATATTTAGTTGCCAGACCAGTGCGTCTGCATAAGTATTACTGCTAAATTGACTGTTTGTGCTTGTCTAAATAAAATAAACCTATACAGCAAACCACACAATGAAGCAGCTCTTCGTTATTCACTGTTATTAGTTTTCTGCACTTTTTTTTTTTTGCAAAGTTTGTGTCAAATCATAAGTGGATGATTTCATTATTAGATCCTGATGATTTTATCCACTCATTAATTGTCCTTCTTATTATCCCATGTTTTTTTTCTCCAAACTGTAATTTCCCTTCATTGGATCAGTTTCATTCTTTAATTTACAGCACTGTTGAATAAAAATACATAAGAGTTTCACAAAAATCATAGCTACAAATTCAAAATTTACTATTACTACATACGCACATTACCATAAGTATTACTTTCATAACAAGAAACATTTACTTGGAAAAGTGTTTCTTCTGCTGGACAATGGGCCTCATGCAAGAACCGTTCATACACACAGATTTGTTCTTAAGTTGTGCGTACGAGTGATTTAGGAGAATTTGTGGCATTCACCAATGT
>NW_013952578.1:673523-675259 GCF_001266775.1 Austrofundulus limnaeus | reverse complement strand
ATCTTACACATTCTGAAAACAAGATTATTATTCTTACACAATCAGTTCTTGTTTAGTAAATCAGTCTCAAAACAAGATCAAAAAGACTTTTTTGTCTGGATATAAGGTTTTAAAACTTGGTAAGGTGGACAGTTTTTGCAGTGTACTCTAACAGGAAAAATGACAAATTGATTCACTTTATTTATTGTTTTGTAACCAAACTTTAAAGTAATATTTGAAATCAGATTCTTTATTGATACACTGAAGGCAGGTTAATTTATAATTCTATATTTACACACATCATAAATGTTCATGTTTTTTACAATAAGTTTTACAGCTTTAAAAGCTTGTTGGTAGGATCGGTGGCATGAAATTATTATTTCACAATGAAAAGAAAACATTTGTGTTTATCCGTCTCACTGAATGTTGAGAAAGTTTCTGTCGATAATCCCAGGTGTTCTTTCAGTTCATCCACACCAGGCATAAATGTTTTCATAAATGTGAGAAGATTAAAAATGTAATTTTACTGATCTGCTCACCAACCACCCCCTGAAAACATTTAAATAATCTGATGCCGTTGAGGCAGGTTCTCC
Organism: Austrofundulus limnaeus; assembly: GCF_001266775.1. Lineage (NCBI taxonomy): Eukaryota > Metazoa > Chordata > Actinopteri > Cyprinodontiformes > Rivulidae > Austrofundulus > Austrofundulus limnaeus. Next base: position 674,687 of record NW_013952578.1, on the reverse strand, counting down.
TTACATCATTTCTTCAGTTGCTCCAAACCTGGAGCTCCGCCTGAACCGTCCTGTCCTCATTATTTGATCCGCCTGGAGCCATCCTTCCATCCCTCTTTCACCTCCTTAACAAACGTCTCCCGGAGTCTCCGGAGGCGGCCGCTCACTTCCTGCATGTCGCCGGGGACTTTACCGGCCTCTTCCCGGACCTGCCGCAGCGTCCGGGAGCGCAGGACCCGCTCCGACGTGTCCCGGCAAACGATCTGAGCCTTGGTGATGGCGTAGGCTGTGATCTGGGCTGCCCGGCGAATCGGACGAGACTCTGCCAACTTCTCGACGACTCGGAGGTTGTTGACAAAGTAAGCTAACATGCGCGAGAGCATTTTGTCCACCTGAGTGTCCCGACGGGCTTTTCCGGTTCTGTCCTGTAATGACAACAGTTTTTGTTAATAATTTCAGAATATATGTTTATAGAAAATTCGTTTGACTATATGCTATTAAATATAAATAACAGCTTACTTTAGAAGGGCCTAACGACCGCTAGAAACACCGCAAATGTCATTTATGAAAAACTGCTTCTTCTTCTTCGTTTAATTTCCGCCGGTTGCATTCTATGATGTCATTACTGCCCCCTGCTGGACTGACTGCAATTTGCACATTTTATTGACCAGACTGTATTTGACTCATTTTTATTGTATATTTGTACAATATAATTGCGTATTTGCTAAAATTTTTGCTTTATAGTTTTAATTACATTTGAAACATTTAACTGCAGGATAAATATGAACTCTATTTCCTATATAGGAAATGGCTTGCATTGATGTCCTTATCAGGGGTGCCACCGAGCCATTGGTTCAGATATGTTGACGACAAGGTTAAAATGAAAGCCCAGGAAGTCCAACATTTCACTGATCACATCAACTCTGTGGATGAGTATATTAAGTTCACACCAGAGGATGTAAAAAATGGCAGGTTGGCGTTCCTGGATTGCGATGTCTCGGTTTCGGATGGAGGACGGTTGGAAACTGGCGTGTATCGTAAGCCCACCCACACAGACCAATATTTGCGTTTTGACTCCCACCACCCACTGGAACACAAGTTAGGAGTGATCAGGACTCTGTACCACAGAGCAGACAGTGTCCCTACAAACTTACAAATAAAATATTTAGTTAACAAGCTAAATAT
>NW_013952578.1:660434-671917 GCF_001266775.1 Austrofundulus limnaeus | reverse complement strand
AATTTATGAAATGAAAAATTTTCACTGCTTTTAATTTTATCCAGTTCCTCTTCGAGACCTTGTCTCGGAAAAAACATAGATTTCTAGTTAATTAGTTTAATCGTAAACCCACCACATATTTATTCATGAATTAGTTGTTTCTTATGTTTTCGCCGGACTCTTTATGTGGTAACACCACCCGGTAGGCTACATCCGTTTGTTTTGTTAGCTTGCTCGTCATCGTTAACGATTCTCCAGCTCCATTTCCTTCTTCTTTCAAAGTATTGTTTTTTATTTTCCAGGTGACTAAACTATTTCCCGGACATTCTCCTGAAGTCATGCGGTTCTTCCTGCTCGTTGCGCTGGCGGCTCTGTCTCTGGGCCCGGCGGAGGTGAGCGGATCGGAGAAGAAGAAGCTCCAGATCGGCATCAAGAAGCGGGTCGACAACTGTCCCATCAAGTCCCGCAAGGGGGACGTGTTGAACATGCACTACACCGGCAAGCTGGAGGACGGCACCGAGTTCGACAGCAGCATCCCCCGGGACAGACCCTTCACCTTCACCCTGGGGACCGGGCAGGTGATCAAAGGCTGGGACCAGGGCTTGCTGGGCATGTGCGAGGGCGAGAAGAGGAAGCTGGTCATCCCCTCGGAGCTGGGCTACGGAGACCGGGGAGCTCCCCCGAAGATCCCCGGAGGAGCCACGCTCATCTTCGAGGTGGAGCTGCTGAGCATCGAGAGGAAAGCGGAGCTCTGACGAACAGGAAACCCAATAAAAAACAGCTTTAAAAAACGTAAGTTTGTCCTATATGTTTGAAATGAAAATAAGTTTTTAACACGACTAATGTTTCTAAGATTAAACCTAAACATTTAATATTTTTTATTATTATTATTTATCTTTCAGGTTCCAACAGGTGTTGCTTTTAACTGAGATCATGACGTTTAACCAGGAGTACGAGTAAAACCTGGAGGCTGATCTGACTCTGCTCAACAAACTGGTCCCTTTTGAGTGAAATTAGCTTGTTATGATAAAAGAACTGATGGTTTGTTCCTGTTAAACACCAGGGCAGTCACATTCATCAAATGAGTTTATAATAACATCACAGCCCTTTTTAATTTCCTGCAATTTCTCAATGAGTTCATTTCGTGATCATTGACATTCAGTTAGTAGAAAGTGATGCTGGGCACAGATTATTATAATGATTTTGTTCACTTGCAGTATTTGAAATATGATAATAAAATGTAGACTTTGTGGATAAGTGTTTGTGGTGCTTATTTTTGTACAAAAGGTGACATATGGCCTGTCTTCTGAGAGCTTGTTGAAAGTAAAAATATTTAAGTATTTTTAGTAAGCTAGGACACAAATATGCATAAAAAACAAATATGAACTGTTTGCTAAAAATACTTGTAGTTATAAGAGACCACAAAATCAAAATGAGCTTGTAGTAAATACAAAGTAAGTAAACTTTATTTCTATAGCACCTTTCACAGACAAACATCACAAAGTGCTTCACAGAAAGCAAAACTTATTAAAAACAACAAAAACAGATTACATATTCAAACAATAAAAAGCACTTAACTAAAAGCCTGTCTGAATAAAAATGTCTTAAGATGTTTCTTAAAAGAGTCAGAATCTGAGCAGTGAAGGGACAGAGGGAGAGCATTCCAGACCCTTTTATAGTACTATTATAGTATATTTGATTAAAATAGAAAGCTAAAAGTTGTGACCAATAAATAAGAATGAAGTGTGTGGGAGTGTCCCAGTCAGCCGCTGGCATGGCTCCACACAAGCCATGTTATAGGTGACGTCATTGAATTATATTGTGTAATTTTTAGGGTTTTTACTCAATATTTTATGTAATATTTACGAGTTATGTTTGTTTAAAACATTGGTTATAATGTCATGTCTGTCCTTTTATTGCAGCATACAAAAAAAAAAAAAAAGACAGGTGCACCTCTTATCAAATCAGTTACCAACAGGTGGCGCTGTGCATCATGCTGTTTGAATTCTTCCCACCGGAGCCATTTATCAGACGGACAAACACACCGGAAGTCCTCGACTGGAAGCTAGCTGCGCTTCGGTGCGCGTTTTTGTATTGTTTTTCCGCCCACAATGTCTGCTAAACTAAACGCTTTAAATAGTGATACTTACACTGAGATTAGTCAGTACAGAGATCAGCATTTTAAGGTAAGTAAAGAGAAAACTGTTCAATCGTAATGTGTTTTTTACCTCCTGAATTTGATCAATAAAAACGTCATCCGTTAGCATCAACATCGCGGCTCACGCTTTGATTTGAACCATGATGTAGCTTAAAATTTATTCATATAAAATAATAATAATAACTTCAGTTCTGTGGTTTTGAAAATTTCACAGCTAGAGGAATGCATATTTATATTTAAAGTTACCTGATATTAGTTGGGATTGTTTGTCAGGACAAAACAGCATCATGGCTGCTTAAGTTAAATGTTTTTGTTTGTTTTAACGTTTGATCTTGTTACAGTCATTCAGACGCAGCTAGTATCTGTTTATTTTTGTAGTTATTTAATGATTAAATCTTTTCTTAAAACCCACATATTCTCTCTTGTTTGCCTTTCTTTTGATATTAATGTTGACCATATATGAGTGAAGAAATGTTTTGTTATGTGGACAGGAAGTGGGCCTGTGGATGTTAAAAGTGCTTAATAAGTAAAGCTGGTATTGTATTTATTTTTACTTGTCAAACGTGTAATTATTGCATGTGTGTGTATAAATACCAAGACCCAGGATGTTCTTATATAGTGTCTGCTGATGTGGAAAACTAGATATGTTTGTATCATCAGCTTTTACTCAGTTCTTTGTGTTAAATGTGTTTCAGGGTAATCGATATGAACAAGAGAAGCTACTAAAGCAGAGCAACACTTTGTATGTTGGGAACCTGTCCTTTTACACCACAGAGGAGCAGGTAAGACATTAGCTTAATTGACAATTGAGAATGGTAAGGTGACAAAAACAAATAAAAATGTAAGTAAGTGTTTTTAAGTTTTATAACTTGTCATCCACAAAGGCATTTTGAGCATGTCGAACTTTAGAGTTTGCTGCAGACTCTTTGCAGCTATTAAGACATACTAGGGTTGGGCAATATTTGAAAAATAAATTAATCATGATTAATTGTGGTATTTAGCCGATAACGATTAATTTGATGATTAATCCCCAGGAGTCCCTGGAAACCCCTATGTCCTGGTCACATGACCAGTTTAGTGGGAAAGATTTGCTCTTCGTAAAAATATGTTCCAAATTGTGCCAGAATTACAGACTTCGGGCTTTACGTCAAATTTAAAACTGTGTTGATAAATAAATAAATACAGAACTTTATTTTTAATGTTCGTCATATTTGAAGTGGAGAGGAGCAGCGAGCGGACTGACCTGAATAATCCCCAGTCAGTCTGCCTGGTGGCATTAATCGTATTAATCATCCAGTGCTAAAAAGTAATCGATTAATGTTTTTCTGACGATTAATTGCACACACACGATTATGCCCAACCCTAAGACATACTTCAAATTTTTTGAATTATGAGTTGTTTATTTAGTGACTTTAACTCATTAACAGTATTTGCAGTTAAATGCAAACAAGACTGAAACTCTTATTATTGCCCCCGATGATAAAATCCCTGTAATCAGGCAACATCTTGCTTTTTTAACTCCTTCAGTGAAAAATAGTCTCAGAAACCTGGGTGTTGTCTTTGATAGCTCTATGTCTTTTGACAGCCATTGTAAAATTTTAGTTCGTAATTGTTTTTATCATTTAAGGAACATTTCAAAGCTGAGATGTTTTGTGTCACAGARGGAACTAGAGATGGTTGTTCACGCTTTTATTTCTTCTCGTTTAGATTACTGCAACAGTCTTTTTACATGTCTAAACAAATCCTCCTCGGCTTCAGTCTGTGCAGAACGCTGCAGCGAGTTTATTAACAAAGACCCACAGGAGAGCCCACATTACACCTGGTTTAGCCTGTCTGCACCGGCTCCCTGTGACTTTCAGGAGTCATTTTAAAATGTTGGTTTTAACTTTCAGAGCACAAATGCTGCTGGTGGTCCCTCAAACCCATTATAAAACCTGTGGAGATAGATAGCTCAATCAGTCACCTTTTATTTAACCAGATAGAGCCCATTGAGATCAAGATCACTTTGACCTGGTCAAGAGGTCAGCAGCACACATCACAGGGGAGTTGACGCAAAAGTTTACATTGTAGAAAAGAAAAATAGACATAAAATACAGCAGTATTGAACCAATTCAGACAATGAGTGGTACAAACAATCTAGATGAGGCAAAGTAGTAATCTAGGCGTTGACAGTAGTTTCAAGACTTAATGACATTTGAGACTTAAATTACCAAGTTTAGGTTGAGTACAGACTGAACAATAGAGGTAACACACGTACAGCAGACAAATAGTGTTTTAAGGCACAGTGTGTATGATTTTGTCAATTCTTTTAGCCGAAATTGAGATAATCACTAAAGACAATAATAAAAAAACATGTCTAATCATTGCAGACAAAGACCTTGTTTATTATTTTTACCTTATAAAAAGCTGTTTATATCTCCATGGTCGCGGGTCGCCACACAGGCAGCCGCCATCTTGCACCACCATCTTGTCTTCAAAGGCTCATGAAGGACAAACTGCGGTGGCGGCGTCAAAAACGGTTTTAGTTGTAATACTATAAATGTAATATTTGTTGTCTGTCATTGCAGCTGGGATAATTTTACTTATTAAAGCTCATAATCTTACCACTTGAAACATCACTAGCCCTGAAGCTGCTGGTAGACATCGCGGTTGGAATTATCAAAGGTTTTTGACACCTGAGAGACACCGTAGCAACTCCTTTGTGTTTGGAAGCAGGGGGTGGGGGTGGGGGGAGGACCAGGGAGGATGATTCAACCACTCAACCACTAGATGTCGCTGAAAACAACAAATCCTACACACTGTGCCTTTAAGACAAACATAGGCAGCTATCAAACCTCTAAAGCTTTTCAGGTGGTGGCCCTGAGGCTCTGCAGCGCTCCTCCTCTGTCCCTTCACTGCTCATATTCTACTGACTCTTTAAGAAACATCTGAAGACATTTTTATTCAGACAGGTTTTAGTTGTGTTTATTGTGTTTTAATAGTATTTTTTATATTTGTGATCTGTTTTATTGTTTTTAGTTTTCTTGCTCTCTGTTAAGCACTTTTTGATGTTTGTGTCTGTGAAAGTTGCTATAGAAATAAAGTTTACCTACTTACTTACTTAACAGGTACATGAGCTGTTTGCTAAATGTGGTGATGTGAAACGCATCATCATCGGTCTGGATAAAGTCAAGAAGACAGCCTGTGGGTTCTGCTTTGTCGAGTATCCTTTAAGACCTGCCTCAAACTAAAGAAAGTTTATTTATATTTATGCACAGTTTTTTTTTTACACGTGTCTGACTTTTTTAATGAGGGTCCAGTTTACTTGAGAACAAAGTGTAAACGGCATTCCATACAAGGTTATAATAGTTTTTGATTTTTCATTATAGTTTAGTTTTATTTAGTTGTGACATTTTTTTCTTTTAATTCAGTTACCGTATTTATTCAAGTATAAAACGTAAAATTTACCCATAAAATCATGCACAAAGTTGGGGGGTAGTACTATACTCGGATAAATATTTTTGCTGATGTATTTTAACTGAAATATCGGCTTCATTCTCAAAATGCCTGAGTCCGGAAATGCAAACCTGTTGAAAAAGCGGTTGAAGCGATCTTACCTCTAAAACTCCTTTGTGCCACCGAGCAAGATAGTAACAGATCCAAGCAGCAACATGATGTGAAAAAAAGGCAGTCCTGCAACTAATGATAACAAACTGATATTAGTGTGCGACCGGGCCGCTCCTGAGACAACAACAAACACACGTTCGTCTGTAATGGCTGCCGTCTACCGGTGTTCTGTAAAAGTTGGTCTACCTGAAAAAAGTTTCCCCACCAGAGGGGGCGCTCACGAAACACAGAGCATGAGATTGTTGTTGAGTGGGATTCTGATGCCTTTATTACAGAGGAGGAATACCAGAAACTTTTAATGATACTGATGATGRTGAGCCTGATTTTGAAGGCTTTGATTCAGCTTCATTCTCACTTGTTAGAGCCACAGAGCTCTGTTTGTTATATCACACCAGTTAACAAATGAACATTTGATAGTTTTTGTTGTAGTTATACATTTGTTGTTGTGTACCTTTTTAGTACATATGTTGTTAAAATGAAATCAAAAACTGATACAACAGTCAAATGATATATATATATATATATATGACTGCAAAGTCTGAAAAATCCTGAAGTCCAAATGAAATTAGAGGTAGTATGAGAATTACATTTTTATGCTTTTTAAGATAAAAATGGGGGGGTCGTATTACACATGAGATCGTATTATACACGAATAAATACGGTAGTTTTAATTAGTTTTTAGTGTGGATTTGCTAGTTTTTATTAGTTATTATTGCATTTTTAATGCTTAGTTTTAGTTTAGCTTTTATTATTTCTAGTATTAGTTATTTTTGTAGTTTGAATAAACATATTTGCCAATGCATCCTCCAGCTTGAAGTGTTCCTGTGAGTTCACTAACCAGCAGTTTTTTGATCACCAGTCAAAGCAGTAAGTTATAGCAACACCTTCCTACTTCCTACTCAGTTAATTAGTCCCTTGAGAAGTATTCCACCTATTATATTACCTGTTTCCACTACAAGACGCTTTTATTTTTCTCACATTCGTATTCAAAGACATCTCAAATCGGACTTTACTACTTTCTCCCAACTTTTGTTGTCATTTTGCGGGTGAGCTCTGAGCAGCAGCAGACTGTAAACAGGGGACGTTACGGTCCATGATAGTAAGCTGCTCAGTTTGAAGAAAAAAAAGATTAGTTTAATCAGTCCACACAGCTCAAAATAAATTGACAAACACTAAAACTAAGGATATTTTATCTATAATTTCAGTATTTTTGTGAAAAGATTATACAGTTTTAGTTATTTTCATTTTATTACAGTTTATTTATTTTAGTTAACAAAAATGTTTTTTCAATTTCAGTTTTCGTTATTTAGTTAGTTTTAGTTAACTATGAGAACCCTGGTTCCTTAGCTGCTTTTGCACCAGATACTACACACGAGGAGACGCTGAGAACGCCATGCGCTTCGTTAACGGCACCCGACTGGACGACCGCATCATCCGGACCGACTGGGACGCAGGCTTCAAGGAGGGCCGGCAGTACGGCCGCGGGAAATCTGGAGGACAGGTGAGGTTATGGTGCTCAACCCTCGCACCTGCTTCTCTTTTCCTTTGATACGTATGTGTAGTTGTCGCAAGCTTATTGTGACCTGCGGCTCCGTGTCGTTCTCCCGTAGGTGAGAGACGAGTACAGGCAGGACTACGACCCGGCCAGAGGCGGCTACGGTAAGCTGGCTCAGCAGCATCGATCCACAGATGTACGCAATTCGTTTTAGACTCGGTCCCAGCGGCGGTCTGCTTGGACTCCACTTGGAAGAGAACATGCCAACAACATCCTACAGAAAAAAAAAGAAAAGCAAACAAAACTCTGGACATTTTTATATCTGAAGCTTCAAGGTGGACAACTCGGACACGAAGTCACCAACAATAAGAATGTCCACAGTGGCTTTTATTCATGCTCGTCAGGTTTAAACCATTGTCCAATGTAGCACAGGCTGGAGGAAATTCAAACCAGATATTTTTTCTGTTTTGACAATAATGTTTTAAAACACTCAGATTAATATTTCATCGAGCCATTTCTGTGTATTTCTAATAGGAATAATAGAAACAGTGGATTTATTAGTTTACTTGAATGAAAGTTTGTCACAAATGAGCTATGATTTTTTTTTCCAATAAAATGTTTTTGTTTAAGAGATTTTGACTATGAATTAATTGTTTTATTATTATTTTAAATTGGGGTGGTAAATGCACACTTTTAAAACCACAGCGACAAATTTGTGATAAATTTCTGTTTGTGACATTTTAATATCTGAGCTGTCGACAGTTTACTGGCTTCAGACTTTGTTACGAACCGTCTGTTTATGTTTAGAGCTTTAAGTGCAAAGCCTGGAAATAATAAAAAAAGATTTGAAGTCCTCCAGACTGTTTTATATGAATCCCCATCACACTGCATTAAAAGGTGAAAAAATATTTTTGGTAACACTTTATTAGACTGAAATGACAAACATCCCAGGTGAAAAAACATTATACTAAGTATACTAAATCTAAGTATACTTGAAGCCGCACTACTCATCAGTATACTTAAAGAGTGCTATTTTGGAACAACTAATTTAATACTAAATATTCTTTAGTTGTATTTAAGTTGTACAAAAGCACAATTTTAATTGTATTAAGTATACTTTTAAATGCTAAAATGGAACAACTTTAAATATAATTAGTACACTAAGTGCATAGACAAAGAGTTACACTTCAAGTGTACTAAATATATTTTAAGTTGTTCCATTGTAGTATTTAAAAGTGTACTTGATACACTTAAAATTGTGCTTTTGTACAAGTTAAATACAGCTAAAGTATATTTAGTATTTAAATTAGTTGTTCCAAAATAGCACTCTTTAGGTATACTGATGATTAGTGCGGCTTCAAGTATACTTAGTATAATATTTTTTCACCTGGGGTGATTGTATCACATGTCAAATTGTCCTAAAGACATTTTTGTCCCCCATCTCCAAGACAGGGTACTTAAAGTGTCTTACCCCCCTTGTGAAAATATAACTCCGCCCCAAGGCGAAATTTGAAAAATGCATCAAAGTGGGTAGGGGAGGGGGGGTTAGAGAGCGGAGGTGTGGCCAGGACGAGAGAACGTGGCAGCTAGCATTAGCATAATTGATGCTACATGGAGAGTGACCACAGCGACACAGATAGTTACATCTCTGAACGGTCTGAGGTGGAGGATTTTTCACCCCCCTCCTCACCAGAGGCAGAGAGACTTGATCAAGTCAGCTCAGTCTGGGACTGACTTGTGTTGGCTCCGATCAGGACATGAAGCTCCAGCAGCCTCGGCTGAGCTGTCCGCCTCACACCACACCAGCTCCAGACAGAGGAGGAGGAGCGCTGTGCGACAGCCTGACATAAAAAAATAAAAGCATACAGCTGCAGCTGCTCACAAGATTGCTAGTTTAAATCAGGAATAAAAGTGTTGAGTCTTGTTTGACTGAAGTTCGGTCCGTTAGGGCTGCAGTTGCCCCGCTGCCTTTCTGCCCTTTTTTCCTCTCCTGCTGTGCAGGACATAGTGTGTGTGTGTGTGTGTGTGTGTGTGTGTGTGTGTGTGTGTGGAGAGACAGACAGAGAGAGAGCAGCGCAGCAGTCAGCTCTCCCCACCCGAGGCTGAAGGTCAACAGACGATCATGCTAAGCTTGCTAACTGTTCCACCCTCTGACTGCTGCAGGGGCGTGTCTTAGAGAGAGGCTTTTATACCAGAACACAGCCGCTGTGACGAAACCGTGGAGAAGACACGTCACCGTGGAGAGCCGTTAACCAATATGCAAATTAGCCTGCAGTACCACTGCTCTACCTATATGAGCAGCAAAAAAGACGTTTTTAGACCAAATATTACAGATTTGAACAAATACTCACAAAAACAGCAAAATTAGCACAGGAACAGTACTATATAACATTTTAGACACATTCTAGACAGTTTATCAGCAAAAAAAAAGTTAATTTTGGGATAAGTTACTCTTTAATGCTCTCCTCACAACAGGAAGTGACTTTTTTTTGCCTTGGAAAGCTCCATCTCTGATCCACTTGATCTAATCAGTAACAAATTGTGAGCACAGAGAAGTTGATCTCACTTCAAGCACAAAGACTTTAATGGAAGGCGTGGTCATGGCGGTGCGGCGAAGTCAGACATCACGCCATTGATGTACGTTTGGCTCTAAATTCCACTTATTTCAGCCAATCAGCACCAATTTCACTGTGGTCAGTCCTCATTCTCCCCACTGCAGGAATACCGTCCAATTTTTGGAGGGCGTGGCCTAATTAGACATCATGCTGTTAACGAATGGTTGGCTCTAAATCACAAAAACATGATCAGATCTGAACCAAATGCTGTGTGCATCATGAGGGAGACCTGCTCAACACGTTTGTGTAGTTTGACAAGATCACTTTAGCCCCCCGTCCGTCTGTTCACCTTATGAGATGATTTAACTAACGAAGGCCTGTGATGATTCCAACAAAACTCCTAACGGCAGACGTCAGCGTTCAGTTCTATTATGTAGTCTTGGTTAATGTCAAGTTGTCATAACCATTGCATTTTAAACAACGTCAACTTTGCAATAAACGTGTCATAATTTACTGAATGATGACAGACATAAACATTTAAGACATGTTGTGTCAGTCTTATCCAGTCTTACCCCTTCAAATAAAATGCTACCAAATATATTTGACCATAAACTCTCAATTAAAAATACAGTGTTGTTTAAATTTCCTGCACCATTTTCTCTTTGGCGTATTTAAAGATATATTTCGGTGTTTAGCTTGTTTTTTTTTACGTTTTGCAATTTATTAAATTGCCTGTTTTATCATCAATGTTACAATTTATTTATTTACACCATCCTTGTTTTCAGCTGTAATTGTTCAGGGCTGTGTTCCTTTGTAAAAGTAACATTTTTATTGAGCACTGGTCGATTTTATTTAATAAAAAGACGAAGCAAGTTCAGGAGCAAAGTAGAATTCTAAAAAGTGAACCTGTTTTGATTTAATTTTTTCTCTCCTCCAGAGATAAGTGCTAAAAACTCACCAGGTTTAAATCAGTGCAGAGAATTTTTTCTCTGAAGCACATTTTCAAACTGAACACAAGATGGCAGGAGAGGAAGCAGAGTTCTTATCAGAGGAACCAGGATGTCTGGTTCTTAGTGAAGTAAAAAAAAAAAACTTGGCTTTTATTTGAGCTTTTTTGTTTGCGATTATAACTCAGTACTTTGTTCAGAACACTAATTCATCTAGATAAAAACAAAAAACAAACTCTGGCTTGTAGAGCAACGATTCAGTTTTTTTGTTTAAACTTGGAGCAGGCCAAAGCTTTGAAACAAAACCTTTTTGTTTCTGGATCATTGATGCTTGTAACCAAATAGTTTTTTGCCCGAAGCATAACACAAACTGAAGTTTCCTTTCAGTTTGTGTAGTCAGTACTTCATACAATATATTGTACTGTCAGTACAGAATACTGTAGGTGCGTGAACCTAATCTGTCAGTGCAGAATAAAACTGTTTAAGACTTGGGAATGAAAACAGTATATGGAGGACCGAAACTGACATCATTAGAAATAAAAACAGACATATAAATTGACCAATAAATAAATACACTTCAAATGTTCCAAATAAATTTGCATTTTACTGTTTTTATTTTTTCTTGCACATGCATTTTTGTCTCTTAAATGACAATTTATTTTTATTTTTTTATTTTTTTTTACTTTTTTAGCTTGTGTTGCCTAAACTGAGGCAGCACCAGCTGTGTGTGTGTGTGTGTGTGT
>NW_013952578.1:641175-652984 GCF_001266775.1 Austrofundulus limnaeus | reverse complement strand
AGTGTCGGTCCTCTATAAACAACATGTCTCCTGGATAAAGTCACAGCTTTTATGCGCTGCTTTCTACAGTGCACATGTTTGGCATTTGGTGCAGAAAGTTATTTCTAAAAGAGAAACAAAAACAAATAAAAAGGGGTGAACAAAAATACCTCAGATTAGATATTTAAAAATAACTTAAAAAATTGGTTTGAACATTTAACATTGGGCTACTTAAAACAAATAATTGAAATAAGTTCCAATTATAACATCTTCTGCCACTTCAGTTGTGGCTATAAAGAAAGCATTAATGTGTATAAATCTTTTTCTCAAAGGGTAAATAACGTTAAACCTGAAGAGTAGCAGATTTAAAGATATGGGTGGGCTGTGTTTACAGACCACCGTTTGTCTCCCCTACGCAGCTGTAATCTCTGTTGTCAGCCTCCTTTATTCTAAAAATGCAGGTGGATCAAGGAGCTGAAGCAGCTTCAGACCCAACTGCTTAAAAGACTAAAAGGATTTAAATTTGTTCTTCATGCTGTGGAAAATCTGTTTACGATCCATAGGAGTTCTCCACATCCAGATGGTGTATATTTATTGTGAGCCTGAGGATTTTTCAATTTTTATGCTTCAGCACTAAAATATGGAGCTTGACTGAGCCACCAAATGCGCTCTACATGATATGGTTACTGCTGATTTACATTAGCTATTATCAGCCGACTACAAACAGTTCAAACGGGGTCAAGTGAGAATTAGACAGACCCAAAGCCAAATCCGGAATTAATAAGACATTATGCTAACGAGGGCTGAAATATGGAAATAAACACCTTCAAATCTCCTTCTTAGTCATGTTTAAAAAACAAATCATCACCAAGGCAGTCTGTCAGAAGCTTGTAACAAACAATGTGGGGAGGAAAATCTCCCCATGAAACAATGAAGACTAACCAGTCTCAGCGTTGGCTCCAGAGTGGGCGATAACACGGTCATTAATCTGTGATAAAAGGGGCTTCATGCATAAACAGGCAACTCAAATTCACCTCGTTTTGTTTTGGAGCACAGTTGTTGGAAAGAAATGACAGAACTTCGAATCCATTCATTTAACTTTATTTTCTTTGAACTTGTGTTTATTTTCTGGGATATATGGGAAGTGGTGCGAGAGGTGGGGGACACGCTGGACGGGTCCCAAGTCCATCACTGGGACACATGAAAAAGAAGAAAATATCCATTAAAACGAGCCATTCTATATGAAGTACTAACAAAGTGATAGCTTTTATATGGCCCAGGCTATTCAAGCCATGTCCTCTAGCAGTTTTTAAGATAGTTCTTTATTATTAAGCACAATATTTCATCATAATTTAAAGTGTACATGTCATGCAAAATTAGGTCAAGTCAAATTTATTTATATAGCACATTTAAAACAGCCACCATTCGCCAAAGTTTTGTGGATTTGAAGAAAATCTTGATTTAAAAACTGTGTTTGGTACTATTAACCACAATATTCTTTTTGAAAAGCTAAATAAATATGGTATTAGAGGACCTGCATTACAGTGGGTTTCTAGTGATTTGGAAGACAGAAAACAATTTGTAGAAATAAACAATGTAAGATCTGAGTTTTGTAACGTCTCATGTGGAGTTCCGCAAGGTTCCATTCTTGGACCTAAGTTATTTATTTTGTAAATCAGGATTTGTTAGCTGGTCTCTTAATAAATTTTTGGAACAAAGTTTTTTTCTTCCATGGAAGGTCATGTCAAAGGTGGGACCTCTGTTCTGCTCTGTCAATGCATCGTGCCATAGGTCAAAAACAGTGAAGGCATTCCATGAAGAAAGACACATTCAGTCGATGTCATGGCCTGCAAATAGTCCAGATCTCAACCCAATTGAAAAGCTGTGGAGGAAATAAAAAAAAAAAAGGTCCATAAGAAGGCTCCGATCTACAAAGCTGATCTGGCAACAGCTGTCAAAGAGAGTTGGCACCAAACTGATGAAGAATACTGTTTGTCACTCATCAAGTCCATGCCTCAGAGACTGCAAGCCGTTATAAAAGCCAAAGGTGGTGCAACTAAATACTAGTGATGTATTTTGAATGGTCTTTTGTTGATCTGTTTTTCATGATTCCATACTTTTTTCCTCAGAATTGAGTGATTCCATACTTTTTTCCTCAGAATTGAGTGATTCCATACTTTTTTCCTCAGAATTGAGTGATTCCATATTTTTTTCCCTGTGCTTGGTCAATAAAAGTATCATTCACTGACTTCCACAGTGTTTTCTCTTCATTTCTTTGAGTGTTCCTGAAAGCAAACAAGATGCAGTTTGGAATGACCTTATTATTGTATCATGTTTTTGATCTGAGTTTGTTTTACAGAATGAAAAGTCTGAATGAGTGCTCATCCAAGACTGGTGATTCCATACTTTTTGCCAGGGGTTATAGTCTGCAGGAGCAGAGAATAGTTGGATTTAGTCTCTCCTGATGCTATGTAGATATTTGATCTGAGACACACCTCAGAAAAGTGGTGAAAAAGGGGTTTGTGGAGTTACAATAAGGAGGAAACCAAAAGCATTGCAGTTCCACTTTATATAGACCCCAACTGAGTGATTTAAATGTGAAAAAGAAGGATTTAAACGCACAATATATGTCTCTTTTAAGGAAACATTGAGTCTTCAGTATCATTTTCTATTTGGAGTTCCAGCTGAAAGGGCCTGTCTGTCATTTCTGCTGCACTGGTGATGCTTGCAGGTTGTTATAGCTCACAGGTATTTCAGTGATAAATGTTGGTTCTAATATCATGCTCCACAACACCCTCAATACCCTGCAGCTTTTAGGAGAATCTTACCTCATCCTTGGCGCTCCAGCACTGCCACAGTACACGTGTTCCTCCCGCTCAAGCGCTAAAGATTAATGTCACTTGAATGAAACACTCATCAGGATGAAGCTTTAACACTTTTCTGTTTGTAAAACCTTTGATTTTCTCTGGCAGAGTTATGAGTTTTGTCACAGCAGACTCGCCGTCGAGCTTAAATTTGGAAATGTTTCCCTGGTTCCATTGTGCAGCTCTAAGTGGAATTACGTGCAGAAACAACTGCCATACTTGAGCTCCTCTTGTTTGATCCGCAGACCGTCGGTCCCTTCAGTAATAATGTTCAGGCTAATTGAACACCGTTATAATTAAGGGAGAATTTTTCAGTCTGTTTGAATTTTGCACAGTCCATTTGCTTTCTATGATTGGTCTACTTTCTTCCCCCCGGTGGCATCACAACTGTCTTTGAAAAGCAAAAAGCGCACCGTTGTTCCCAAATGCAAGCAGCAGGTAAACACCATTCATGACCCCAATTTCTTTCTGAGTAGACATTCACGGCCTCCCACCACTGAAGAATGGAGAACTCACTGGAACAGAATGAGTATTTTGCTTTCCCAGTAATGCATTTTTCTCAATCTCAACATGCAATTTAAACATAGGTATCACTTTATAATAACTGCACCTTATTTAGCCTTATTTAATCATTGATAACTGGTTTGTTAACCTTAAACCATCATTAATTAAGGATGATTCATGCTTATTAAGTTATAAATTAACACATTTAGTAATCTTTTATTCATAAAGGCTAATTACCTCCATAACCAACATGCTCATTGTTTATACATGTATAACTCATGAATTAACTATTCTATGTAAATGCTCATATGTACTTTCACACAAGGTGTTAGACATGTATTAATGGTTATAAAATGTTTGATTTGACTATGCTTTTGGTCTGATTTCCACCGGTGTAAAGGAACTTGTGATCCTTTTATAGTTTTGTCAGAATTTCTCCTTGTTGGCACCAAGTCTACCTGGTCCAAATGTAACAGCTTCACAATTAAAGTTGATGCTTCCACAGTCTCTTCCTCCCCTACAGCTAAGTGTCTGGGTTTCATCCTCGATTGGACTTTAGCCTTTGAATCTTACGCCAATAACATCACTCAGTCATCTGCAAAATATCAATCGTCCATCCCTTCCCATCAGTACAGCCATTGTAGTAACTGTAACTCTCTCCTCTCAGGTCTTCCTCTTAAAATCATTTGCAAACTTCAGCTTGTCCAGAATACAGCTGCTTGGATCCTTACAAAAACTTATTTCCACCTGATCCTTAAACATCTTCATTGGTCACCCATAAAATACCCCTCAACTTCAAGATTCTCCTACTGACCTTTAAAGCTCTCAATAACTCGGCACCTCCTTCCCAAAGACTTCGCTCATCTTCATCCATCTCTCTTGTTATATGATACCTCTTGGTCACTTCACAACCATGGGGTCCAGAGCCTTCCCTCATAATAGATCCTTTTCTGTCCTCGTTTAAATCTAACCTCAAAACTCACTTTTTCAAACTTTCTTATTCCGTTTAATGCCGCCTGTCGTTAATTGTGTTTGATTTTGTTTATGTCTGCCTTTTATTGTTTTATAGATTCTCTTTTACTGTGTCTTGTTCGGTGACCATGAGTGACTTGAAAGCTGCCTTCAAGTAAAATTAATTATTATTTTTGCCTACGTTAACTAATATTTCAAAAAACATGAATAGTCTATTTTAGAAGCGTTCACAACCACCTTAATTACTGATGCTCTGCAGGATTAGTAATCAATTGAAATGTTCTTTAACCATTAATCCACGTTTAACACATGGACTGAACATACAGTAATATGAGCATTTAGACACAGTATATAAAATAGTTAATTCACGAGTTATTAAACATGAATAAGCAATGGATATCTAGGTTCTATTAGTAGTTGGCCTTTTTGGTAAAGTGTTAATAAATGTGTTAATTTATAGCTTATTATGTATGAATCACCCTTAATGATGTTTTCAAGGTAACTAACATTTATTAATGGTTAAATAAGAGTAAATAGATGTAGTTATAAAGTGTTTGAAGTGAAACTTCACTGTAATGAAGCCAAGATTTGGTGATGGATTTTGGACTTCATCCAAACCATTTAGTATTTTGGTCTCTGGCAGGAATCGTTCTGACAGGAGAAGACTAACTACCAGCTCCTCCAGATAAAACTGAACTTGTCATCAAGAAACAAATTCTTAAACCATCAAATCAGCTGTGAAACCTCAGTTTGTTGTTGTGTCACTGTGTCCTCTGCTCATCCATGAAGAGGATTTGATCAGACAGGAGCTGCTTGTGGTGCTGGTGGGGGCTGCCTCTCAGCAAGTTGGGCTCCGTATTTAATGCATCGACGCTCCCTGAGATTAGCTAATGATGTCCAGACGCACCTTTCTGCTGACAAATAAGCAGGATCCTGCCGAGCCTGTGTCATGTACAGGTTCCTGACTAACACGTCAGACTCCTCCTGCTCTGAGATCTATATTTATCCTGCCTGAAACGCCTGACAGGGCATCTGTATTTCTGTCACCTGGTGTAGGTGTGTGTTTGTGTGTTTGTGTGATGCACTAGGTTTCATTTTTGAGAAATATACAGTTAAACTTATGGAGAACTGAAACTGACATAATTAGAAATTAAAACAGAAATATTAATGGACCAATAAATATTTAAATACACTTAAAATGCACCAATTAAATTAAAAAAGGAGAACTTTACCTCATGTTTTATAACTTAACTGACCATCATATTTGTGACCCATCACATCAAAATGAGGATTAAGTCCAATTTAGTCAAAATGACCTAATCATATTTTCAGATTCCTGGTTTTAAAAGCTACATTTAGATACTTAGATCATTCTGATATCATTAGTAGATCTAGAGATATTATTTAATTTGTCTTGTTGGTTACAATAATACATATTTATTTGGTCTAAATCCTAATTTCATGTAATTTTAATGAGTATTTTTTGTGTCATTTGAAAAAAGAAACCTCATATAGTATTTGAACATTGAGATTTCTCAGCTGGAAAGAAACAAAAGCTTTGCTAGCTCACAGTGAAAATCTCAACATTTTAAGGTGTTTTTCCTCAAAATCGAGTTTTTGGTTGGTAATTCTCAAAAAAGTGCTTCAAAAAATTTTAGGATAATATTTCAGACAGTTCACTGAAATGATACATTGCTAACACATTTGTTATACTTTGACAAAATGTAATTTTTGCAAGCGTTTTAATCAAAACACTATATCTGCTTAATTCTCCACATACAACTTTTAGAYTTAATCCTCATTTCGATGTGATGGGTCACATTTATTTTTCCAGCTTAATTAAAAAAATATCTATTTTCCACATAATTTACATTTTACTGTTTTTAAAAATATATCTTTTACTTTTATCTTTAATATCTTTTTACTTGTTCATGCATTTATGTCTCTGAAATGATTATATTTAACATTTTTTTATTTTTACTGTTTTTCCTACAAGTCTTGTTATTTCCATGTGTTGTTTTTACATTTCTGTCTTCTGTTTTTATTTTACCTTATGCGTTTCTGCCTCATAATTCAAATAAGGTGGGCGGGGCTTCTTGGGTCAGCTCCTTTCCTATTGGTCAACTGACAGGAAGGATCAGGATCCATGTGCAGATCTATGTGCATGCTTGTGCTGCCTCAGTTTAGTTTTAAAACAAAGACAAGAACGAAGACACCAGTCTCTTTGCTTTAAACTGAACTTTTTAAAAACAGTGTATTTATTTATTTATTGGCCCATTTGTATATTTCTGAATTAATTTCTAATCATGTCAGTTTCAGTCTTCCATACAAATTGTTGTTTTAGGGAAAGTAAGAAAATGTTTTTTAGATTATAACAGATTTTTTTTATATATCTGTTCAGGATGCAGTTTGGATGATTTGCATGATTTAATAACTGCACTTTGTTGGATTGTGTCCATGCACGTTCTTCCAGCTCATTACAGCTCTGTGGAACATAAACAGGTGTAGATGGGTTAGAAAAATAAGAAATAAAATATATAAAGCAACGATGAGGTACTTTTTTTGCAGCGGGGGAGGAGGGGGCAGATATAAAGTACACAAATATCCCAGCTCAAAGCTTCCATCAGCAGATGGAAATTAAAACTGTGGTTGAAGAATATTTTATTTAGTTGGCTGCATCCAGTTCACATAAGGACCTGGAGAACAGGAGAATATTGCTTCAAAAATAGCTTTAAATTCAAATAAATCATTTCAGTTATTAACAAATAAAGTCGTCAAATTACAAACGTAACTGGATGGGCAAAGCTGCCTGGCAATTTCTATCACAGCACTGCCAAATAATTTTCAGGATGACTGGAAAACATTTAGAAATAATTTGATTTTTATCTCTACATTAAGAGTACTGTTTTTTTTTTTTTTTTTTTTGTGGAAAAGCCTCATGTTCAGAAGAACTCACACACACTCTCACACTCTCTGTTTGCCCCCAAGCAAGTCCAATTGTGATGACAGGCACGGTCACTATTATAAGCTCCAATATGAAATTTAATCATCTCATATCAGCTGAACTCAAGCATAAAGGACACAGAGGGGAAATACGCTCATTTTCTATCAATATTCAGAGAGTGAAATGGCAGACGCAAAATTGTTGAAAACTCTCGGGTTAAATGTTCTCTGCTTTAATGTCCAGCTGTAATGTTCTTTCTTCCTAATTCCACTCCCAGAAATGTAAATGTGAAAACTAAAACTGAAAGTGTGCTTATACTAAAGGTGATGACAGTAAGTTAATAAAAGTTAAAAAGCTTCCAGTGTATACTCCAACATTCCATCTCTCGGGTTTTTTAATTTTCTCTTTCCACCATCTGGCAAATTCTACAAAATATTGCTTTTGTTTCTTTTTTTCCTTTTTGTTGTATCTTCAGATTCACCATTACTTTTCTTTATATTTCCAAGGTCACCAAGCTGCTAATATTTGCTTTCACTTGCACTGAAGCTGTTCCAGTTACGTTTTGTCCACAACGTCTCTTCTGTTGCACGGTTTGGAATATAGTGCAGGTGTGACAAAAGACACTGATCTCTGGGTCGGTTCAGTACCTTTTAAATAAAAGAAGAAATTAATGTAAAGCTGCAAACAAGCGGATTTTTAGGTTGTCAGGAATAGAGAATTCAGGAGTTGTAGACTCACCTGGTCAATTCTGGAGAGATTGCTCATTAAACAATAGCTATTGGTTCGTCCTTGATTATTTATCAAGTTTTGAAAACTTACTCTAGAACTTCTTGCAACCATGAGTAAAAAAAAAAACCCCTCTGTAACTGTCTGAAGGACAGGCAGGTGATTCTGGCTAATAAAGTGCATCCACCAGCATATTACAAGGAAGGGACGGCGAAAGGTTAAGAAGGATTATAAGTTCTGTAGAAACAAGAATTCCCATGACTCAGGGAAAACTAAATGATTCTCAATATTTGCAAAAAGCTAACATCAGAGAGTATACATTAAACACTGAATGTGGTTAAATGAGTACAGAAACTGAATGGATGTACAATAAACCATTAACAACTATATATATATATATATATATATATATATATATATATAGTTGTGGGGACCAAAGCCTGGGCCCCACAACTTCGGAGGCTGATTTTGGCTGTGGGAGTTGAGTTTAGGACCAAGGTGTGAATTGAGTTTAGGTTAGTTTTAGGGTCAGGACCCTGTGAGGGTCCTGACCTGTGAGGTTAGCCTTAGGGTTTGTGGTCAGGGTTAGGATATAAAATTACCAAAAAATGAATGGAAGTCAATGGATGGGCCCCACAAGGAAGTAAAAACAAGTTTGTGTGTGTGTGCGCGCACGTTACTTCCAACTCTGGATTTGTGGTTGACAAGCAAAGGAAATACAGATACTTTGTTTGGAAGAAAAAAAAGCTTTGTGTGTATTTGTCCTTGTGTGAGCCTTGGCATGAATTTGAATCTGTTTGCATAATATCAGATAAAAATATTTCAATATCAAAGTGAAGTGGTTGTCTGAATAAATGAGACAATATTTGTCACAGATTCTTCTGAGACATTCTTTGTAAGTCCACTGAGGCTAACAGCAGGTAGAAAAAACTAATGAATACAAATAAAGACGAGTTTCTATTCAAAACAGATCCTAATTCTGTAATTTTCATTTTAGAGAACAGCCGTTTGTTGACCAGGTACATGCTGGGTCTTTACACAGTTCAACAAAGTTTTATTTTATTGTGAAACTCATGTTTTATTTTGTCTTCAGTTGTAACCAGGGCCGACTCTGGCAAATTTGGTGCCCTGGGCAAGATTTCAGGTTTCAACATTTCAACTTTTTTAAAAGGCGTGCAGCTGTGATGGATTGTATACAAACTAATACGGTGTCAGAATGAAATATATTTATATTTCTCATTAAACCACAATTAAATTCACTTAATCCAGGAGACACAATTTATAAGGATAGTTTTTTTAATAATAACGAGCCGGAATGAAATAGGAGTAATGACTTTTTACTTCTTACATTTTTAAAAAATGTAAGAAGCAGAAGTAAAAAGTCGGCTGAAAAATAATCACTCAAGTAAAGCACAGATAACCAAAATTTTTACTTAAGTAACAAAATATTTGCACTGTTACTTAACAACTTGGACAATGAGGAACACCTGTTCATGTAAACCAGCAGCTGTGGACTGAAGCAGTGCTAGGGGGGTCCAGGGGTGTACTCCCCCTGGTAAACTTTATAAAAGATTTAATCAAAACGATGCATTTTCCAGCCATTTGAAGACAATTTGAGTAATTTTTTGGGGATTGATCAACTCTGATAAAAAGTAAAAAAAAATATTGTCCCCCATTTGTAGTGCCCCCTAGATGAATGGTGCCTTTAGCGTTTGCCTATGCCTATACTGCCTCTGCCACGCTTAAAAGAAAGCTACTCTGTGTTCTGCTTCAAAAGTGAGAAAACTAAATAAACAAAAGAAACTGTTGTGTGAACAAATGCATATTTGATTAAAGTTCTAATTAGCAAAATGTCGTGAAATCACATTATTGTGATTTTTAGCTCTGAGTGTAATTTTATTCACATTTTCTGTTTCTGACTTTAAAACAAATACTGTCTGTTTTTTGCAAACAGATTTTCACAAGGACAAGAGTTGGAGCTGGCAGCTATGTGTAAGCAGAATTTTAAGAAAAGGGGGGGGGGGTTCTCTTTTTATTTTCTGAGTAAACCTCAGAGGTCACCTCCTCGAGTGTTTTAAAGAGAAGGAAAAAACTAAGTCCTTGAGAAAAAAAAAGCTGTTAAGTGCGGAGAGATAAAAACATTTAAATAAAGAGTGTAAAACTGTTAACACCATGGCTGAATCGTTGCAGCTGGTTTTCTCTGTCAAGGATTTTACAGTTAGAAAAATACCGATAAAATGAGCCTAATGACCACAAGCATTCAAATTTGCACAAAAACCTCTAAAATGTGTTTTAAAAAAAATGTTTTCAGAATGATGTAGATGAAACTTAGTTTGTCAGAACAGTCATCATCTGATGAGCTTACACGAGGCAAAAAAAAGTTTCTCATGAATAGTGTTAGAAAACAAAACAAGCAACCTACAGATTTAATTAGAGCTTGAAAACTTTTGACACACTTTATTACTCACATGTGACAAAGTTTAGCTTACGTCAAGCAGTTCTGCTACTGCCTGACTCATACTTTTCCCCTGAAGATTTAATCTACGGTAAGTTGTTTGTGCTTGCTGTTGAGGAAATTTAACACTTCAGTGTGCTCTGAAGACTAAATCCGCCTGTTTGTTCCACTGCTGAGTTGCTGAGGAAGGATAAATGACATTAAACTTTAAATAGCAGTGAATATTCTGTAGTGTTGTGCACTAAATATGCTGTCATGTCAGAATTCATTTGTGTGTTTTAGGTTTTCTCTCTGTTCAGGTTTGGCCTCGTGATTTTTACCCAACTTTATTTCAGAAAATATTGTTCTTTTAAAACAGCATTTTTATTGTTTCATTTGTTGCCTCCTCCCAAGAACTCCCATGGGCAGATTATCGTACCTGCACGATCTGTCTGTTAGCAAAAAAATCTCTTGAACCACAGGACAGACTTCAATGAAACTCTTGGAAAATATTTAGTTTTTGTGTGCCACCCCAAGATTAGGAGCCTGGTAAAAACCAGACCCTTGTTCTGCGCTTTGCTTCGTACAGAGGGTCTGAACTCTGAGCTATTGAGAAATGATTTCTTGCTGGAGGCGTGGACTCTGTTGGCGTTTAAAACAATTGGATCTGATTTTAACCAATTGCTAATGTTTGGCAGTGACGTATGTAGTGCCCCAGCTCAACCGTGAAGGAAGCTATGCTAATAAGCTAACTGGTAGTTGCTAATGCTGCCAACAATCATCCCTTACTGGGAAGAGAGAAGTACTGAGCTGAACGAGATGGTTGTAAATGAGAGCTGCAGACTTTGTGAGACAAATTTCATTTAAATTTGAAGCCTTGTCAACACGGACTGAACAGCTTCATTCTTTTCCTCCGCTGCCATTGCTAAACCACAGGTAGCAATGAGGTATGTGCCATTGACTAAAAGGTGCAGAAAATCAACATCATCGTTCACAACTCCTCCTTCTGTTTACTGACCGGTCCAGCTGAAATTTTGCCGAAAAACTCCATGTCAGTTGGAGAAAGCCCTAACGGAGCGGAGAAGGGAGATTAGAATCTATCAGAATTGTGAGGAAGGCAATTGAAAAGGCTCCAAGATTAGTTACCTAATCTGGCTACTCCTTTAAAAACCTTATGGTGGCTCTCGTGCTGTGGAGATCAAATCCCTGACATAAGCTCACAAATTCTGGTATTTTTAATAGCCACACATTGCATCATAGAAATAACACATAAGATTCATATCACCAAGTATTATCAAAGACATATACAGCGGGTAAAATAAGTATTGAACACGTCACCATTTTTCTCAGTAAATATATTACTAGAGGTGCTAATGACATGAAATT
>NW_013952578.1:633957-639830 GCF_001266775.1 Austrofundulus limnaeus | reverse complement strand
CATCTGGTGAAAATTTCATGTCATTAGCACCTCTAGTAAAATATTTACTGAGAAAAATGGTGACGTGTTCAATACTTATTTTACCCGCTGTATCAGTGCAAATGTAAGCACATTGTATTGTATGAGATTAAAAATAATTGATTTTTTAATCCCACATTGCCAAACAGACATTGTCAGGAGAGCTCCAGTGCGAGGAGGAAGTCCTTCAGAGATCTACATTCAGTAAACCCTGGCACAGGTTTTTCACGCACTTCTGCCAAATGCATGTAAACATTTCGGACTTTGACAAGTATACAACGCACAAACGACGTGTAAATATGCGTAAAATACGTGCGTACTACTTTGTGTAAACGTGTAAACCAGGTAATAACAGGTCAACAACGTGTAAAGGACATGTTGTTTGCGCACCGTTTGTCCTTTTTTGTTAAGTCACAAACAGCATTTCCCTTTTGGGTAACGTCACTTCCTGTCAGTTTGAGTTGCGTCTCTTCTCATTGGCTGTTTCAGGTTTAGGGCTAAACCCCTTAAGCAAAGAGAGGGGTGCCAGGCACCAGCTTTGTTCCTGACGAGATGTTAACAGGTAGTTTCCGCCTCAAGTTCGCATGAAAATTTGATGTGTAGACACATATCTTATGCGCTGTTTACGCATCGTTTGCACGTTGTAAATGTGTCAAAGTCAGGTGAAATGTTTGCATGTGTTAGGCCTGAAAGGCTTTCGATCAAAGCATTTATACTTGACGCTTACATTGGTGCAGTATTCTCCGAAAGAACATGTGGCAGCACAGTTTACAATGTGTGAAATGTTGTAAAAAGGAGAATAAACGCTCAACAGACAAACAAACCTTTTGAATGGAGCACATCACGTGCAGAGTTCCAAAATTTTGGAGGTGCACAACCAGGCGCCGCAGCACTGTGTGGGGTCAACGCAATTGCATCGCTGTTGGCGCATGTGCCCTCGTGCTATGTTCAACACGTTAGCTATAAATCTAACTTCAATGCACTGTGAAGTTGTCTGCCCTTTCTTGGGCGAGGTACTAGATGAAAACTATTAAGAACTGTTAAAAACTGCTCAAATAAATGATCATTCACATACTGTACTAGATCTTGTTGAAGTAAATAAAATTATTGGTAAAAAATAAAGTGTCGAAGGTTAGAAGGTGACAACTCGTGTCACAAATAAACCTTTGGTGTTTAAAAAATCAAATGAAATGTGAGCTTTTGTCTCTTTTTCATTAAAACTGTGAGCTTTTGTCCGTACACATGGAGATCCGACACTAATGGATTAAACCAAGACACCTGATCAGACTGAGGTTTATCACTTTGATGAGATCACATTGATCAACTTGCACAGGTTTCACATTTAAATTCAAAGTTAATAACAAAGGTTCACACACCTTTCATCTTGAGGAATCAAAGATTTTGAAGCGCCTCTTCATTCTGTAGATGTGTGTTTCCTCTTCATCCACTGGAGAGAGAGAGAGAATTCAGTCATTACATAGTCCACTGAGTCCTTTGTGCGCTGCCAAATGTTGGGCACTGACAGTTAATAGTATTAGGTGTATGAATGTGTGCAAGTGTGTATAGCTTGCTGTTGCTTTGTTGTCCAACACGATTGGTATTTCCTGGCGTTTCTGGCTGTAGTTCTTTTCATGTATCACTTCATAGTCATTCTTTTTCACAATTCCTCCTCTGCAAAAAAAAAAAAAAAAACAGGTGCCTCCTCTCATTTCTGCTGCCAGCTATCATTCCTTACCCTACATGCTTTGTTAAATATGATCACGCAGCAGCTTCATCAGTGTTGGCAGTACACTGTATCAGTGGGAAAATGAAGCAGCCAGCATGCAGCTCATTCTGGCTTAGCACTAAGGTCTTGTTAGTGCTCATTTGAGGGCTACAGTACAGCAGGGAAATAGAGCCATGCAGAGCAAATTTATGCCCAAATAAGCCTCTTTGCACCTGTAAAGCCATGCTTATGCAAATGATATGTTAATCACAGTAGTTTGCCCACATTATACCTATTTCCTGGATGGAGTGAGACTGATGGATTCCCTAGTGTTTTGAGTTTCGGGCGTAAACTCTCCCCCATCGCTGCAAAACATATCATTTATTGAGTTTGGTATTTCGTCGGAAATATTGTCCATAGCATAAAAGCAAAAACAGGGGTTGAAATGCTAAACTACTTTACACAGAGGTGCTCTTTTGTATGTTTTTTGCTAAAGCAAGTGCATAAATACTGTCGAAAACTCTTGCAGATGCAAGCTGAAGAGTCAAGAGGCAAGATGAACTATATTAGTTTTAATGCTTCACTGTGTTTACTAGAGATTCAACTCAAGATAAAACAGTTTGAAAAGCATCGTGATGCAATCGTTTTAGGGTGTTGGGGTGATATGAGTTGTGTGTTGTGATTGGGGGCTAGCCTGGTAAAAACCAGCCCCTTGTTCTTCGCTTTGCTTCGTACAGAGGGTCCGTACTCGGCTATTGAGAAACGATTGCTTGCTGGAGGCGTGGACTCTGTTGAAGATTTTTTTTTGATTAAAGTTTTAATTATTTCTTTAAAAACACAACATCAATTCAGTATACAAAAATACAAATCGTAGCAGAAGAAGAAAAAATATTTTCTGCCCCTTTTTCTCAAATAATAAATTCAATCAAAAATAATCTTGAAATTACAAAAACAAAAACCATACAAAAAGAAAAACAGTAAAGGTTCGACTCCTTCTTTAGCAACAATTCTTATATTATACATTTACATATTTCTCCAACAAATTAACCTTTATCATTCACTCTATAACACACATCTGGCATTTTTAATGTCATCWTCCAGATTATTCCATAATCTTATACCCTTGATTGAAGTATTCCGTTCCTTCAAACTGGTAATAAATTTAGGTTTAACAAACATCTTTATCCCCCTGAGATTTTAACAACTATCTCATTTAAAAAATGTAATTGGATGTTTGAAGGTAATGTGTTTTTATGAGCCCTATACATAAGTGATAAAATACCATGATCAACCAAATCATAGAACTTCAGTAATTTCAACTGATGACTGTAATGTTTTCTGGTGATAATTTTTACAGCTCTTTTCTCTTAAAAAAAAAAAAAGCTTTTCCCTAAACGTTAATACAGATACAGAACACAGAAGTTTAAAATGATTCGATCTGATTTACCCCCAATCGCTAACGTTTGGTCGTGGTGCACCAGCTCGACTGTGAAGGAAGCTACGCTAAGAAGCTAACCGGAAATTGCGTGCGCTGTAAACAACCATCCCCTACTGGGAGAGAAGCACCGAGTCGAAGGAGATGGCTGTAAATGAGTGCTGCAGGCTTTGTGAAACAAATTTTATTTAATTCGGAAGGGCTTTGTTCATTTCTTCCGCTGCCATTGCTAAACTACAAGCAGACTAAAACAGCGCAGAAAATCAACGTAATTGTTCAAACTCCTTCTGTTCGATGATTAGCCTCGTTGGAATTCTACTGGAAAAAATCTTGCGTTGGAGAAATCCCAGATGGAACCATGACAGGTGCCACATGGTGTAGCGTCGGTACGGTCAGTGTCAGAACGGGTCAGTCCAGGTGCTTTTCCATTGATGTTCCTCCGGTTCCAGTGGGTGTGTGTTTTGGGCGGTTGGTGGAGGTGAATTTTGGGTTTTCAAAAAAAAAAAAAAAAAAGTTAATGCGCAAAATGAGAGATGGAAACACATTTGCGGAATAAGTTCTGAATTTTTAAAAATTCGAATTAAAATCGGATGCAAACACTACTGATGTCACTGCTACAGTTGAAAAAAATGATGCCTCGAGTTTTAGTTGTAAACGCAGCTTAGTGCGTTTACAATAGTACCAGCGACTCCAACCCCTAGCCAATCAGTGACGAACAGTGTACTGACTTGGCATTTTGGTATCGACTGGGACCGCTTGGAACCACAACGAAGTAGGAGTGGGCAATCATGGTCCTCGAGGGCCGCAGCCCTACATTTTACATTTTCCCTGCTCCAACACACCTGACTCAGTCACTGAACTACCTCTTCCAAGCTCTGCTGTATGGAGGACCGACACTAACATAATTAGAAAAAAAAGCAGAAATAGATAAATGAACCTTTAAATAAATAAATACATTTAAAATGCACCAAATAAATCAAAAAGGAGAACTTTAGCTCATGTTTTATAATTTAACTGACCTTCACATTTATTTTTCCAGCTTAGTTCCAATAAATTATATATTTTAACACATAATTTAAACTTTAATGTTTTTAAATATATATTTTACATAGTTTTTACTTTTACTTGTACATGCATTTTTCTCTCTTGAATGCTTAAATTGAATTATTTTTATATATTTTTCCAACAAGTCTTTTTATTTCTATGTGTTGCATGCTTGTGCTGCCGCTGTTTAGCTTAAAGTTTAGTTAAAAATAAATGCACAGGTAATGTTTTCCTCCTTGCCTTTGCTTTAAACTAAACTTTAAACTTTTAGCTAAACTGAAGAAGCACAAGCATGCAGCACAGAAATAAAAACACTTGTTGGAAAAACATATAAAAATAATTAAGTATAAACATTTAAGACACACAAATGCATGTACTTGTACATGCATTTGTGTGTCTTAAATGTTTAAGGAAATGTAAAAGGAAAAACAATTAATATATATTTTAAAATACAGAAAAATTTAAATTATGTGAAGAAATTTATAGTTATTATAGATTAGTACTGATGTTAGAAACAACACTAGAGTATCAGGGTTTCCTTTTTATAATACTTTTATAATGTTTGATCTATTATGTGTTAATTGAAATAGAGTAGWTACATGTCTGAATCATAAACAACACATAAGTGAACCGTTATAATAACATTAAGATGAGATTTTTGTATGAATGCCTGTGATTCAGCCGTAGGTCAGTAGGGGGCGAACTCAGGCATTGAAGAATCGTGTATAAAAACGTATTTCCTGATTTTGAGTCAGTGTGGGTTTCCTTGTCAGCCGGTGACAAATAAACCTCACTCAGGTCCAGAATTCTGGTGTTGTATGACTTCATTCCTTTCACAAATCATTTTATTTAACAACTGTGTTTTCATCTTGACTTCAGTCGATATTGAACATGTATTTTCTTACATTACTACACCCAAAAATCTTTTTTTTTTCAGTGCATGAGAGAAAACAGTTTCAGTAGGTCTGTTCAGAACCGGCATCAAAGGTAAACACCACAGAAATAAATATCTTTTAGACTAAAATAAATCAGTTTCTTTCAGTCAATCCATTCAACTGATAAAACGAGTGTTTTTATCTGTTCAGTGCACGTTTGCATCAACTCACCCAATCTGAGGGGCGGTCTGGACCCAGGTGGTCTGCAGGCTGCACACATCGACACCTTAAAGACCCAAACAGCTGGTTTTAATGTTAACTGTACATTTTATATGTGCGTTTGTCTGCAGCTTGATACCTGTAGGCCTTTGGAGATCATCTCCTTTAAGAGGTCTAAGTTGGTGAATTTCAATCTGGAAAAAATAAAAACAGAGCTGTTAGATTTATTTATCAAACTATGAAAGAGAATCCTAACAGAACAGACCTGATTGTGCTATTTATGTAACAACCCAATCCCACATGGTTTTATCAATAATTTAACATCAATAAAATCCTAAATWTCCCATGTTTACCTTCACAGTGGCTGTGTCCACTCATCTGAACAAAGACCCAGTCYGTCCTGCCAAGCTGCTCCAGGTGAAGATCTATCTGAAGTTAAATAGATCAATATTTGTATTCATCTTACTAATAACAGATTAACTACTTGTTAATGCAAAATGTCCTGATGCATCTCAGTAATCCAGGTAAAAAACAAAAAAGAAAAAAATCATATAGGTCTTCTGGACGGGTTCTTCTC
>NW_013952578.1:618491-633947 GCF_001266775.1 Austrofundulus limnaeus | reverse complement strand
ACCATCTTGTCTACGAAGGCTCATGAAGGACAAACTGCGGTGGCGGCGTCAAAAACGGTTTTAGTTGTAATACTGAAGAAATTTATAGTTATTACAGATTAGTACTGATATTAGAAACAACACTAGAGTATCAGGGTTTCCTTTTTATAATACTTTTATAATGTTTAATCTATTATGTGTTAATTGAAATAGAGTAGCTACATGTCCGAATCATAAACAACACATAAGTGAACCGTTTTTATAACATTAGGTTGAGGTTTTTGTCTGAATGTCTGTGATTCAGCCGTAGGTCAGTAGGGGGCGAACTCAGGTATTTAAGAATCGTGTATAAAAACATGTACTTCCTGATTGTGAGTCAGTGTGTGGTTTCCTGTCAGATCCGAATGGCATTAAATCCTCACTCCCAGAATTCTGGTTTTGTATGGTTTTATCTCGTCTAACAATCATCTTATTTAACATTGGTGGTTTTCTACTGACTTCAGTCTTTGAACACGAATATTCTTACATATAAAATGAAACAGGAGATAAGTTCTCCTTTTTTCATTTAATTGGTGCATTTTAAGTGTATTTTATTTAGTGGTTCATATAATTCTGCATTTATTTCTAATTATGTCAGTTTTGGGCCTCCGTACTACAGAAGCCTGATAATCATCTATTCATTCATATCAGGTGTGTTGGAACAGAAAAACAAGTAACACATGCAGGGCTGCGGCCCTCCAGGACCAGGAGTGCCCATACATGAAGTAGGTACTAAAAAAAGGCTGATTCCACGAACCTGGCCTAATGGAAATGACTTGGAACCATACCGAACCGTACCGACACTACACTAAGTGGCACTAGTGGGACACAGAACTGACTGGAACTGTGAAGGGCCAGGCTAAGATGGTGCTAAAAACGGGGGTGAATCTGTTAATTCGTCTTTAAGGTTGTAGAGCAGGATTAGCACAAAGGAAAAACCTGTGGGCCTTTGTTTCTCCTTCCTCGTCCCTCCAACTCTCAACAACTAAGCTTTTACCTGTTATTATTTTTCAGCATCATTAAAATAACTATCATCTCCTCACTGCATGTGGATAATGAAAACAGACTGCAAGAAGTCTGGATGTTTTCTTTAGGATGTTTTAAACTTTTCTGTTTAATGTTGCACAGACAGCGATGCCAAAAAAGTGAAATTTATTTGGATGGTTTTCAGGTGCAGAATCTTAGCCTGCTGATTAATATTTAAGAACCTGCAAAGTTTTGTGATTTCTTGAGTCTAACAAGATCAAATGAAGTTTCCTTTGGAAGAACCGGAGTGCAAATAATCCTCTTGGAGGATTTGTCTTAATACGCTTGTTTTGTGGCACAGCTCAATGTCAACTTTATGAGCCTGTTTGTGTCAAAAGTACCTTAAATTTGTGTAACTTCTGAAAATAGAACGATTCTTCTCACCCGATTCTGGGTCATGTGTGTCTTTCGAGTTTCTCCACGTGTAAACCGAAGGATCGCCGGGTGGGAAATGTGTTGTTTTGTCGTGGTCTCCGTTCTAAAGTGACCCTCTTCAAAGAGCAGCAGCAACACGCGACCTTGATACGAATCAGCGCTCAGAGAGGAAAAGATCAAAAGTTGTGTGGGTGAACACAAACAACTGACCCACCCACTCGTGACCTTCCCACATGGCTCCACTGCTGTTTCCACACAGCTTGAAGGATCTTTAGATTGATGTTTTCACAGGTATTCGCAGATGATTGACAGATAATGATGGCTGACCTACATCTGGCGTGTGGGTTTGACTGATCGGGAGCCAAATTATTTGGAAATTTCACTTTCCACCCAGCGAGGAGGCGTGCGGGGCTAAAACGTGCCCGATTCAAGACTGATGAGATGTCACACTTGAATATTCATAAACCCAAAGTTTAACTAACATCCTGACACTGAGTTCAAAAGCTCCAGTGTGATGATTGTTTTTTTTTTTTACTGTTTTTTCTCGAAAGAAATCTTCAGTTGGTTCTGCAGACGAGTCTTTGAGGTCAAACCCCGTCTTCACTTTCCTCAGAATTTATATTTTTATGTTAAATTTTATTTTGTCAAATTGTGCACAAAATGTTGCCTTTGTGCAGGATTTAAAATAAAGTGAATTTGTGTATTTGTACATCTTCATCTAGAAGTATAGCCTAAAAGTTCATTTGCATTATAATAATTTTTTCTGCTTTAGTTTTCTAGAGTTTTAGTGTTTCCCTGTGTGTTCTGTCATTCCTCTGGCCCCGCCCCCGCTCACCTGATTGTGTCTCCTCCAGGTGTTTCTTGTTGTCTCGTTAAGTTCTCCCTTCATATTCTGTCCTGTCTTCAGTGTTTGTCCCATCATTGTGCTGTTTTACTCAGCCAGTGTGGCGTGTCCCGTGTTCTTCGTGGTCCTGTTCTCCTTGTGATCTCGTGAGTTTTTTTATAGCTGCACAAACAGCCTTGTTTGGTTACGCTTTTTGGGTTTTCGCCTGCGCCCTGGGTTATTCTCGCCTGCATCCGCACAAATTTTGGATTTAGGGCCACATTTTGTGAAAACTTGAGGAATTGGTGCAACAGTCTGACTCCGATTAATTATTTTACAGCAAACTAGTGGAATAAAGAACAAAACCGTATTTGACAGGCCCAAACAGACAGAAACTGAATTTAGGCCATAAAGGTCACCTCAGCCATCAGAGAGACATTTTATTTTTCCTTAATCAGATAATAAAAAGAATAATTAATTTTATTTATTTTTCATTTAACTAAGAGTTCTCATGCATCTGATAATCAGAGACAATGCTTGTCAAAGTTACATAATAAAGGAGAACCTCTCTTCTCTCATTTAAAGATTATAAATGTGAATAAAAGAAAATATTGTTCCCATGTTCCTTTATGTTGTTTGACACAAATCATTGCCTGAAATGTAACTATGAAACATTAATGTTTTATTTGTCTGAATCATCCTACAAATGTTTTTAAGGAGATAATTCATTCTTACAGCATTCATCCTTTCAGGAGATTAAGATAAATGAGCAACAGGTCAACATGACATGTTTTTAATTTTCTAACATTTAAATTGAACATTTAGATAAAAATGAGCATAAATGTAAGAACAGTGAGCTAACAATAAAAAGCTAGAGGAAAGCTAAATGAAAATGTATTAGTTTTAACATTTTATTTTAGTTTCTTTTACAGTAGAGTTGCTTGTGTTTGGTTCTGGCAGCTCCTGAAACAGTTAAACTGGGTCTCATGGTCTGAAAGTGTGAAGCAGCTCTCTGAGCTTCTTCAGGGTCTCAGCAGGACAGGACAGCTGCTGCTGCAGTGTCAGACCTGCACCTGCAGACAAGCCTCATTTCTGTTTGTCTTTTTCTTTTTTTTTTTCTTTTTGCATGCTGCACTTGACTCGTGAGAGCATCCCCTCCTTCTCACGCGCTTCTGGCCAGCCTCCCCTCACTGCTGCAGGCTCAGCTGCAGCCGCAGCGCAGCGCACCGGAGCGGAGCTGGAGAGGAGCAGAGCAGGAGGTGCTGAAGGACGAGCGGGATCCTCAGCATCCTGTGCTTCCAACATGTCTCCGAGGAGAACAAAAGTCGCTGGGATTGTTGCGTTTGTCGCCTCCGTGCTGCTCGGCTCCTGCGGGACAGATGGAGAAGGTGAGCGGGTCTGTGCGCCTCTGGTGCTGTCCGAGCGGGGCTGCTCAGGGGGGTCTTTGTGGCTCGGCTTTACCCAGGCTGCTTTAAGGGACCTCTGACACAGAGCTATGGTTTGCTTAAAGTTTTAGGTAACTAAAAACAAGACTGAAAACGTATACAATTTGTTTATTTAATTATTTTCTTGTCGCATGACTGTTCAAACAAAAAATTAGCTCCTAAATTTATAATAAAACCGTGTTTTTTATTCATTAAGCATGTGAAAACACTTAGAGTCAATGTTTTAAATTGCTATAAGAAAGAAAAGGGGTTGTTTCCAAGTTATACCCGGTGTTAAAAATTCAAAATGTCAAAAACACTAAAATTTTTCTCCACTCCTATAGGGCTTAAATATACTTTGTATTTTTATAAGTAATAGCGAATAATGATGTTTGTTTCTTGTTTCATTATTCAGTATTTATCCAGGTTATGCTCAAGGTTACTATCAAACTCTACTGATCTCTTTAAAAATGTTTAAAACTGTACTGTTGATAGTTTCAGCTGGTGTGCATTAATAAAACTGTGAAAATGCTACACATTTAGTGTCTTATGCATATGCTCGGGGGATTTGAGGTGCAGTTGCAAAGTGATTTTAAACTACAACCCCTGGCAAAAAGTATGGAATCACCAGTCTTGGATGAGCACTCAGACATTTCATTCTGTAAAACAAACTCAGATCAAAAACATGATACAATAATAAGGTCATTCCAAAGTGCAACTTGTTGGCTTTCAGGAACACTCAAAGAAATGAAGAGAAAACATTGTGGAAGTCAGTGAATGTTACTTTTATTGACCAAGCACAGGGGGGAAAATATGGAATCACTCAATTCTGAGGAAAAAAGTATGGAATCACTCAATTCTGAGGAAAAAAGTATGGAATCACTCAATTCTGAGGAAAAAAGTATGGAATCATGAAAAACAGATCAACAAAAGACCATTCAAAATACATCACTAGTATTTAGTTGCACCACCTTTGGCTTTTATAACGGTTTGCAGTCTCTGAGGCATGGACTTGATGAGTGACAAACAGTATTCTTCATCAGTTTGGTGCCAACTCTCTTTGATAGCAGTTGCCAGATCAGCTTTGCAGGTCGGAGCCTTCTTGTGGACCTTTTTTTTTTTTTCAATTTCCACCACAGGTCTTCAATTGGGTTGAGATCTGGACTATTTGAAGGCCATGACATGGACTGAATGTGTCTTTCTCCAAGGAATGCCTTCACTGTTTTTGCCCTATGGCACGATGCATTGTCATCTTGGAAAATTATTTCATCACCTCCAAACATCTGTTCAACTGAAGGGATGAGAAAACTGTCCAAAATGTCAATGTAAACTTGTGYRTTGATAGAAGAATGAACCACAGTCATCTCCCCAGTGCCTTTGCCTGACATGCAGCCCCATCTCATCAAGGACTGTGGAAATTTGGTTGTCTTCTTCAGGCAGTCCTCTTCATAAATCTCACTGGACGGCACCAAACAAAAGTTCCAGCATCATCACCTTGTCCAATGCAGATTCTTGACTCATCACTGAAGATAACTTTCATCCAGTCATCCACAGTCCATGATTGCCTCTCCTTAGCCCATTGCAGTCTTGTTCTTTTTTGTTTAGGTGTCAGATGGTTTTCTTTTAGCTTTCCTGTATTCAAACCCCATTTCCTTTAGGTCATTTCTTACGGTTTGGTCACATACATGGCTCCAGCTTCCACCCATTTATGCTTCATCTGTTTAGTTGTACTTTTTCAGTTTTCAAGACAAATGGCCTTAAGTTGTTTGTCTCGATGCTTTGATGTCTTTCTTGGTCTACCAGTACGCTTGGCTTTAACAACCATTCCATGCTATTTGTATTTGGTCCATATGTTGGATACAGCTGACTGTGAACAGCGCACATCTTTAGCAACCATGCGTGAAGAGTTACCTTCTTCAAGAAGTTTCACAATCCTCTCTTTTGTTTCAAGAGATATTTTACTTGTTGGCGCCATGGTTCTTGCCACTCCTCTTCGTCCAGCAGCCCTCCAAGGTGTCATGACTGCAGGTGTTTTTAACTGCAGACTAACGAGCAGATCTAATCTGAGGCAGGTGTCCATTTAGGGAAAGGAAATTGACTGGGTGTGTCCTTATTTTCTACCTCCAGTTTTTCCTCAGAATTGAGTGATTCCATTTTTGCCCCGTGCTTGGTCAATAAAAGTAACATTCACTGACTTCCACAATGTTTTCTCTTCATTTCTTTGAGTGTTCCTGAAAGCCAACAAGTTGCACTTTGGAATGGCCTTATTATAGTATCATGTTTTTGATCTGAGTTTGTTTTACAGAATGAAATGTCTGAATGAGTGCTCATCCAAGACTGGTGATTCCATACTTTTTGCCAGGTAAATGTCTGAATGAGTGCTCATCCAAGACTGGTGATTCCATACTTTTTGCCAGGGGTTGTATTTTGCAAATGAAAACATTTGCAATTCTAAGATGTTGTTTTGGATCGAATTTGACCTCTGTGAATTACTTTTGACAGATACTCGATGGTGGATGTCTGCGCTAAGAGATATTAAATCCCACATTGTGCTTGTTTTATGTTATCCTTTTGAAACATTTCATGTTTTCTCAAAAGCGAAGCAGAGAAGGAGATCCACTGTAGTCTATCAGAAGAGATGTGGGAAAGATCCACCGTGGGGAGATGACTCTGCTTCTCCTGCTCCAGTTTTACACTCAAATAGGTTCCAGAAAAAAAGAAAACTGAAAAGTAGGTTCTTGAGTGAGGGGATGGTTTAAAAGGAAAACCACTGAAAATAACTTATTTAATCATCGCTGGGATAGATTTGTTAGATCTCCAATTCCCTGCTGTTATGGAGCCTCTGAGTGTGTGAGAGCTGCTCGTTTTCTCACGGGAGGTTTTAATGAATCGCTTCAGGATTCGCACCATTGAAGTGGCTCAGTGAGATCTAATGAGTGTCCCTCTTACTGTAATTACTGTATCCGAATGTTTTCACACGTGTTAAATCAACCAGTGACGGGACAAATCGATCGGTGTGGATCAATGGATGGATTATGGTGGAGAACATAAAACAGGGGACATCAAGGGGGCTGTGATTTCTCAGCTGTATTGATTGTTTGAAAAGATAACAGCTTTTAAAAAAAGAAGGGTTCCATCGACTGGAATTGACCCTAAATCATATTAAATCAATACATCGTGTTTCATCAGACACATTTTTTATGCCACACAAAGACAGACACAAAACATTACATAATCCCATTAAACTGGTCGTTTTACTTAATTTATACTGCTCGTATAATTATGATTATAACAACTTGTTTTCTGAACAGATGAATCTAAGGTAACATTTTCAGCTCTGTTAATTCATATGATTCATTTTATGTTGCATTAAATATGAGACAGGAAGCTGAAACGATGTATCCCCCAGCATCTTTATCGTTATTCTTTCTTTACACACACACACACACACACACACACACACACACACACACACACACACACACACACACACATCCAAACCTAATCATCGTCTGTTCTGCGTCATGATGTTTCTTTTCTGACATCTTGTTCCTCACAGATTCCAGACTATTTATATTCTAACAGGTTTGTAAATTCACTTTTTATGCTCTTTGTCTATAAAATGGCAAAGATAAAAATACTTTTTAGGATCTTGCTGCACGTTTGAAGACTGTATTTATCAAATCAAAAAGAAAAAAATAAGTAGGTCCTCTGGATGGGTTCTTTAATGAAATGTTTCGTCTCTCCTCCAAGAAACTTCTTCAGTCTGAGGAGTTTCAGGTGAAATCAGCCTTATAAGCTCCGCCTCCACATGGTGGACAAACAGGTTGGTCATATGCAAAAGAGGATCATCAGCCAAACAATAGGTCGTTGGTGCCTTAACTATTGTTCATGGAGGGTCATGTACCCCATCACCTGGCTATCTTTGGGGCCCTGATTCACACCTTTTGCTCACAGGAGGCGGAGTCATACTTGCAATGACAGCATTGTAGGAGGAGGACAACTGAACATGAAGGCCTCCACCTCTGTTTAATGATGGACGGTTTTTCTTCACAAAAATGGCTTCTTTTACTCCTCTCTCAAACCAACGTTCCTCTATCAAGGATGAGAACATCTTCTCTGAAAGAGTGACCACTGGTCTGTAGATGAGTGTAAACTGCAGAGTCCTGGCCTGTAGATGAGCGTAAACTGCAGAGTCCTGGCCTGTAGATGAGCGTAAACTGCAGAGTCCTGGCCTGTAGATGAGTGTAAACTGCAGAGTCCTGGCCTGTAGATGAGCGTAAACTGCAGAGTCCTGGCCTGTAGATGAGTGTAAACTGCAGAGTCCTGGCCTGATGACATAGCTTGTCTCTGCTGGCTCATTCTTTTGAACAGTGGCTGTTTTGTTTCCTCGATGTATAACTGATCATAATCCTCCTGACACTTAACAGCATACACAATATTACTCTGTTTGTGCCGGGGAACTGGATCTTTGGGATGAACCAATCTTTGTCGTAATGTGTTTTGGGGTTTGAAAGCCACTGGTACATCATGTTTAGAGAAAAAACGTCTCAGTTTCTCTGAAACACCCGCAAAATATGGAATGATGACTGATTTGGGTCTGTATTTATCAAACTTCTTAGAATTACTCTTAAGAATGCTGTAAAGAATGGACTTAAGAGTAAAAAGATATTAGCTAAAAGCCGAGACTAAAAGTCAGTTATCAAGCGTCTCAGTATCACTTTAAGCAAAGAGTAGGAGTGATTCTTAAGTGTCAGACTTAGAGTTGATTTACGAGTCCAGCATGGACCAATCACTGCATTGGATTTCATGTTCAAGAAGATTATCAGAGAAATGTCAAGATAAAACTGTGAAAATCCCAGGATAACGTCACATTCACAATAATGTTCATACATGTCACATTGTAATGATTGTCATAAATTACATAAAATGTCTTCATTTGCATCATGAATATAAAGACAATATTGTGGATTACTTATTTTCAAAAATTTAGCTTAAAAGTTTTTTATGTCTCAGAGCCTGAGGAAATATTGA
This sequence comes from Austrofundulus limnaeus, assembly GCF_001266775.1. Lineage (NCBI taxonomy): Eukaryota > Metazoa > Chordata > Actinopteri > Cyprinodontiformes > Rivulidae > Austrofundulus > Austrofundulus limnaeus. Next base: position 625,247 of record NW_013952578.1, on the reverse strand, counting down.
GCTTGTACCTCCCCTTCCCCACTAAACTGCCTGCAGACGAGACACACACACACACACACACACACACACACACACACACACACACACAACACTGCTCCAACACTAGCCGGTGTGCACTTCATAATTGTATCGTGTTGAGAGATACTACGGGCTGTTTTAATGAAATATACAGAATTTGTGTAGTTTGAGTCAAAGTAATTAAATGAAATAAAAGAAAAAAAATCAATCCCACCATTTTTTGGGGGGGGGGGGGGGGGGGGGGGGGGGGGGTATACATTGTATCATTTTCTCCAAAAGCCACACAGAAATTTCCACCTTTTAGTCCAACATTATGATGATGATGATGCCTTCATTGTCATCATTGGGGCGGCTGTGGTAGAGTGGTTTGGGGAGTGGACCTGGAACCAGAAGGTCGCCGGTTCGATTCCCGTCCAGTCGACTCGGTCGTTGTGTCCTTGGGCAAGACACCTTACCCACCTTGCCTACTGATGGTGGTCAGAGGGTCCAGTGGCACCTGTGTATGGCAGCCTCGCCTCTGTCAGTGCGCCCCAGGGCAGCTGTGGCTACAATTGTAGTTTGCCAGCATCAGTGTGTCAATGTGTGTGTGCATGGGTGAATGTCTGCAGTGTAAAGCGCTTTGAGTGTCTTAGATGGATAGAAAGCCGCTATATAAGTACACTCCACAGTCCATGATGCCTTCATTGTCATTGTACGGAGCACAATGAAATTACATTTAAGAACACCCATTTCAAGAAGACACACATGACAAAAAAACATAGGGGAATAGGTGTACGGGTCATGCAGCAACCAGCAGGGGTCATGCTACCTTTAAAAAGAGAACCGGAAAAAAAATGCACTGGTAATAATTTTTCCCCTTCTTTCTTTTGTATTTCATGACTAAACCTGTTTTCCACACCTTATTTTAGTTCCTTTGTATTATAACTGAGAATAACACTCAGGTGGGGAGCAGCTGTGTTCTGTCTTCTGAGTCCATTTCAACCCCCCTAACCACTTAACAGACCTCTGGAGCTGTCTTAAATATCTGGGAAAGTAAACTGGCCTTTACACTTAAGTCTGAGGAGTAAATCTAAGAAATGTTCAACACTTAAGTCTAAAATTCCACTCTAAGAAGTTTGATAAATACAGGTGCAGAGCTTCTTCCAGAAGTACAATCTGTTACTGAAGTTGACACCCAAGTGTCAGGATTGTTCCCAAATTATTCAGTTGCTATTTCTTCTGCAATTAGCGGATACTATTATTGAGAAATTAGGATTTGTCAGTAAATTTCAGCAAACCTTAAAACAAAGAAAAACTGCAGACTTTGCTGTGAGGGGGAAAAAAAAAAGCAAAAACACCATGAAACACTTAAATAAAGATGCTAAGTTGACACAAAAGGAGCCCAAGCTGAGAAGTGAATCCTGTGAGGCAGCGGTGCAGCGACGAGTTTTATCCGACAGAAATCAAATATACAGAAGCCAGCATAGACACAGTGACTCCACTGATCTGTTTTCTCTGATTTAGTGGAAGTTTTATTCGATATAATCAGACTAGGTTTGTGAGTTTTTAGAGATTGACCTATAAACAAGCTATTTCTAGTTGCATAAAGACACATGTGACAAGTTTTAATTAGCATCTTTGGAAATAAGAAGTGGCTTTCAAGGTCAAATAAAATCTTGATTATGTCAGACTGAGTTGTCAAGTGAAATTTAATTTAATCTGTAGTTTATAATGGGTGAGAGTGGGGCATTGATGTGGCCAAACATGCTTCATTTTGCAGCGTGTCTGATTAGTTAGCTAAAAAAAGGATCATAACTGCAAAAGACAACTTGTTAGAAAGTAATTTGGACCGACATTTGAATAAACGAGGTTTGCTTTCATTTTTAATAAGGAACGTCACCTGTCAGGATCTGTGTTTTGTTTCATTATTTATTTACTTGCTTTCTGAGATCTGGGTGTTTTCTGCTTGCCAGTGTTTTTCCCCCCTCCTACTGTTCAGCTCCTGCCCCTCCTCTCACCTGATCCCCGTTGTCTTTCCCCCAGGTGTCGGTGCTTCTTTGTAATTAGTAACTCCTTAAAATCTGTGTCGTCCTGTCGGTGCCTTGTGTTTTCCATGACTGTTCTCATTTGCTTCCCTTGTGAGAAAGACATTATCTTTGAGTGGTTTTCCGCTGCTCCTGTTTGCGTGATAACCAGTATGCCACCATCAGTGTCCAGCTCCAGTTTGTATTTTTGACCACTTTGCTTCAGTTGGGATTGTTGCACTGGCAGAAGCAGCAGGATTCTCTGGGTAACGCTCTTCTCAGCTGGTGAGACTGGTTTGGATTTTTGATTATTTACAAGCTGAGACTGTTTCGGGGCGGCTTTAAGGTGTTGTTTTTTTGGATGTGCTCAAAATTCATCTCTTCTGGTGAACAGCTAGACAGAAAATACGTTTGGAAAAAAATATGGGAGAGAAGATGATTTAAATTTGGCCCTATCTCCCTGCCTCATAACAGGCCTGTCTCATCAGAATTTATTGCTTTTCAATAGGCAGCTGGTTTGCAGTGAGAGAGCATAAAACCATTGGAATAAATTGATTTGAATGTGAGAGACGTCTCGTCTGCAAACGTTTCCTGTCCCTCGTGCCTCGACACGTGACGGTTCAGAGCGGGTTGAGGTCAGAGGAACCTCATGTAGGTTAAACTGACTTTTTTATGCCATGTTTTCAGTGGACGATGAGTCATAAAAACTTTACTAATTAAGTCAAGGTTGCGTAAAGGTAGCAGCGGCTGGTAAAGACTCATGAGTCTAGATTTATTAATTCAGGGACAAATACTTGGACGATAAAAGTGACAGAGAGCTGTAGTCCATCCATCTGGCTTTTTGTGACCTGTGAGATTTTGTGTTTGCCCAAGGCCAGCTCCCCTGAGAAATCTGCCTCTTTAAAAACGGATTCATTAATCAAGCAGGCCTGTCATCATATCAGACAACTTATCAGGCCAAGAATTGCCCACATTTGCCTATAAGGTCATGATTCATTGTCACTTTATGTCAAAAAGTAAAAAGCCAGCGATGGAAACATAAAAAAACCCACATGGATTCATGTTTATTATGTGTCCAGTTTTTAATGGTAAGCAGCATGGAAAAGGTCAATATAAAGGACATGTGGTTCTGTACTGAAATTCAATTTAGTGGTGAGTGAATTAGAAGCATATGACAGTGGTTGATGTATGTGATCAATAGTTTTCACAGCGTTCTTACAATTCTGTAGTTTTTTTAGGTTTGCTGCTCTGTTCGTCATATTTTGTACATTCTGAGCCTTAGAAACAATAAAAATACAGTCAGGGCTGTACTAATTTTTATCCAGTTTAAGTAAATGTGTATTCAGACCTGGGTAGTAATTTACTTGAGTAACTTTTTGGAAAAAATTATTTATATTTAGTATTCTGTTCTTTTTTACTTTTACTTGAGTAATTTTATTCTTTCTTACTTTTGTTGTACTGTGATTTGTTGTTACTTGAGTACAGTTTTGGGATACTCTACCAACTGTGAGTAACTTGTTTTTACAAAAAATTTTACCATTCAAAGACCTGCAGTTTGTTAGTTTCATAAATTTCACATTGAAACTGACTTAGAAAAATGTTTCTTTTCCCTGAATTTATTTTGTAGTTGTTATTTATATCAATTATTTTCATTTTGATCTTTAAAATATCAAATTTTCTGCATAAATTTTATATTTTGGTCCATCTGAAAGAGAAAATTAACGTGTTTATTTACCTTAGTACGTGTTTGAACCAGATAGAAAATACACCAATATATGAACGTTTGAATGTGAAAAGAGTTCTGCACAGAACGCTTGGTCTGAAGGTAGTTTATTCTCAGTTTTGCATTCAGCCCCCAGTTTATGAAGTCCCTTCATTATATCATCTTCAGGACCTGACCCCACCTATTTTCATTGCGTCATCAAAAGGGCTACACTACTGCTTGGGTCAGGTCCTCTTTTTCCTGTTCTAGTGTTAAAACAACGGTTCAAGTGTTGAAAGTATTTTCAGGCATGTGTCTTATCTATAAGTACCTCCTGCACTGTGTAACTATAATTTATAGCCACCCAGACCAGTTTGTACACAAAATCATCAATTTAGTCACAAAACTAGTCACACAACAGTTCATAAAAATATATCATTGTTCACCTAAGTAAAGACTATAAAATGTGTGGTGCTTTTAAAAGTCAGTAGTAAACAACTCCAAAAAAATTCTTCACATCTGATGATGTCATTTAAAAATATTAAATGATTGATGTCTTGATCAGTTACTACTTGAGTAGCCTTTTTACCAAATACGTTTTTACTCTTACTTGAGTCATTTCATGGTCTGCAACTTTTTTCATTTTACTTGAGTAAAAATATGGTGAAGTAGTGCTACTCTTACTTGAGTACAATTTTTGGGTACTCTACCCACCTCGGTATGTGTAGGCTGGTCTCAATTCATGGGTTGCAGCCGACATAGACCGCGGCAGACGACCACAGTCTACATAGGCTGTATGCCGCTCGTGTCAGCTGCTAGCCTAGTTTCCCTTCACGGCTCCGTCTGGGATTTCTTCCAAGGATTTCTTTAGGAGAATTTCGTTTGGGCCAATCAGAGAACAGAAGGTGGAGTTTTGAACGACGTTGATTTTCTGCGCAGTGTCTGCTAGTTAGCTTAGCAATGGCAATGGAGGAAGTGAATGAAGCCAGTCTGTGTTGATAAGACTTCCAAATTAAAATAAATTTGTCTGACAAAGCAGCAGCTCTTATTTATAGCGTCTCGTTCAGCTCGGTACTTCTCTCCTCTCAGTGGGGTTGTTTACAGCGCACGTAATTTCCGGTTAGCTTCTTAGCCTAGCCTCCTTCACAGTGGAGCTAACAAACACAAACGTCATGGCCAACCAATCCAATCATTTTAAACTTTAGTAGAGGCCACGCCTCCAGTAAGAATCGCTTCTCTATAGCCGAGAGTCCAGACCCTATGAAGCAAAGTGAAGGACAAGGGTCTGGTTTTTACCAGGCTAGTCGGCTGCATAAACAGCTGAGATGAGACGGTCTAGTCTACAGAAGACGTATGTTTGCGTGACCGCATGCTGCCTCGTTACCATGCTGATACGCTTTTTTTCACATCACTTCAGTTGTTTTTTTGTCAACTTATAACTTCACAATATTTATTTTTATTTTTAAAAAAGTTACAAATAAATAAGTCAAATGCATTAGTAATCTGAGTTTAGCTCCAATACAAGTGTGCTTGTAACTGCATTTTATTTAACATCTTATTGCAAAAAAACTTTCTTCAGCTAAGTTGCAAAACTTACGTTTTTCGGTCCGTGATAAATTTATAAACTTTGTCGTTAAAAATATAATCAATAAAAAAACCTCTTTCTTTGTTTTTCTGTTTAATTTGCGGTGCAATGAATTCTGGGATACCGTCGGCCACATAGTATACTCAGATGCAGCAAATGTATTTGAGGTTTTGTCGGCTGCATGAGTAGGCGCCCACAAACTGGGACAGCCTACATCCCACGTCGGCTGCAACCCACGATTTGAGACGCAGACCCAGTATCAGCCATGGTGCCAGGAAATATCATCTGTTCATTTCTTTCTTTACTTGCTTCGTCAAAATGACAGCTCGAACCACAACACCGACGTGAAATATGTTTAATTGAAATGACTTTGAGAAGTTTATATAAAGATTCACGTTGCTGAGAGGACAAAACTGATCGTGTGGAAAATAAGACAAGGCCTTTGAGCGGAAAGTTATAAAAAGTAGCTAAAGTTATTACAGAAAAGTGTTGTGGAAGATGCAAAGAGAGGAAAAACAAAGGAGGAGAGCTGGAGGGGTAGAAGGACTTAAAACAAAATGAACCAAAAAAACAAAGTGGAGGAGTTCGGTTCAGTGCCCTGTGTGAACATTTATTGCCGGTGCCCTCCATCTTTGAGTCATGCAGTGACACTCCCAACTCCTCTCATTTCACCCATCAGCGGACCTTCTTTGTGTGTATGTGACATGTGATGCATCGGCCCAGCTGCCCTCATCTCCCCGTCACACGGCTGCAGCTCTGCGGCGCACAGGAACACAAGTTTTAGAGCTGAAGTTCTGTTCTCCTGCAAACACTACAAACTTGTGTCGTGCAGCTCAGATAAATGTGTCATGCACTTTTTGTTTTTTGTGTCTTGACTGATTGATCAGTTCAGTTCACAACAGAAACCATTTTAGGGCACTGTACATGCATTATAGAATGCTAATCAGTAAAAGTTATCTAAGTTTGTAATGAGAGTAGGAAGGAGAGATTATATTTCTCCAGTTTTGGCTTCTCTTCACTGGCTTTGTCAATTCAGAACAGAATTTAAAATATTACTCCTAACATACAAAGCTCTTAACAACCAAGCTCCATCATATATTAAACATCTTATTGTTCCATACTTTCCTAACAGAGCACTTCGCTCTCAGACTGCAGGTTTACTTGTTGTTCCTCGAGTTTCTAAAAGTAGAATGGGAGGCAGAGCTTTCAGTTATCAAGCTCCTCTCTTGTGGAACCAACTTCCAGTTTCGATCCGTGAGGCTGACACTCTGTCTACTTTTAAGATTAGACTGAAGACTTTCCTTTTTGATAAATCCTATAGTTAGACTTAGGTTTCCTGAATTATTCCTTAGTTCTGCTGCTATAGACTTAAGGGCTCGACACACGGGAGGCGACGTCACTCGCTCTCCATTCATTTCCTATGGAGCCTGTGCGGTGAGGCGACAATC
>NW_013952578.1:614606-617483 GCF_001266775.1 Austrofundulus limnaeus | reverse complement strand
CGTATTATACATGAGACTGTATTATACATGAATAAATACGGTAATTATTTCTATCAACAATGTGTTTTCTTTCTCTCGTCCAGAGGAAAATACACCTGGACCTGTTCTTCTGTGTTTCTCTGTGTCTCTTTCCTGTCCTCAAACCAGCCGGTCGAGACAGATGGCCGCCTGTCCTGAGCCTGGTTCTGCTGGAGGTTTCTTCCTGTTAAAAGGGAGTTTTTCCTCTCCACCGTCACCAATGTGCTGCTCAGGATGGGCGACTGTGATGAAGTGATTCATCACAATCTGTTGGCTTCTTTAGATTTATTGTTTTTCTCAGTGCCCCGAGATGATGTTTGCTGTGACTTGTCACTATATAAATAAACTGAACTGAATTAGGGAAATCAGGAGATTGTAACAAAGTGAAGATTCAAGTCAACCCTCCCATCCTGAGCAAACACAGTGGCGACAATGAAAAAGGAACGACTCCCTTGTTATTCCGGGAAGAACCCTCCAGCAGAAAGAGGCTCATGGGCGGCCATCTGCCTCGACCGGCTGGGGTTGAAAGGGACACAGACAAACACAGATAGATGCCTTATGGTTTGCCGTGTGCAAATTCAATGAACTTTAACTGTGGCACCTTGTAAAGCCACCAGCTGCACGTTGCTTACTGCAGCAAGAATTCATTGTTGTAGAACAGAAGCGACAGCAAATGGTTTCTGCACGGCTTTAGTTTTACATGGTTTAAAAGGGTCCTTAGGGTGTCATGTACCACAGTTTGTGTTGTGCTTGTGATATTGATTAAATGTTTATTTTATGTTAATTAAATTACTCCACTATTTCACAAGAACTTCTCAGGTAATTCCCTCGCATCATCATAGAGAATTATCGTCATATGTTTTTCACTGCTAATAATGAGGACATCTCAAAGTTGTACTGAGAAGTTTGTACATTCATATGCAGCTTTATATCAACCTATTTCCAGCTTGTTAAGATTTACGAAAAAAACAGTCTGAATAAAAATATTGTCATAGAGCTGCGTGTTCATTTGTGCAATATTCACATTATTTTTTGCAATTAATAATTCAAAACTTCCCTTTTTTTTGCAACCGTGATTCATTTGCAGACTTCATGAGTAACTTTTTGCATTTTCACTAAATACTACTTCTCGTCCTTGACATTTCCCACATTGACTGTGCGAGGCATTAAGAAACTTTCTTTTCCCAAATGAAACCAAGCTGTCGTTTCCTTCACTGGCCTTTACCACTGCTCCTAACTTCCAATGATTTCACTTTTTAGTTTTTTTTTTATGGAAGCCTAATAATTCAGGTTTAACCTTTCCAATAATAATAAAAAAACAAAAGTTATTTCAGCCCCAGCCCTGCAACAGTAAAACAAACTGCTGTAAAGCTGTACATTGTAAACTTGATGAAATGATTCATTGTGGTAATTTTTGTATTTTCTGCTGTGTGATTGGTTGACAGAGGTGTGTGACAGTCAACTAGTGGCCAATCTGCCACCATCATCCTTCAGAAGCTCTTCCCAGCTGTCCAGCAGTCATGGACCAGTGTTTGCTAAAGTCAACAGAAGAGAAGGTGAGGGCCCTTTTATTTATCTTGTCCAAACTTAAAGTTCAACCTGAACAACCAGGACTATGACATCATCCTGACAGGCTGATATCACACCCAGTGACTTTAGACTTAACCTAAAAAGGTTTTGGTCTGAAGCTGTATTTCCATCCAATTTTAATTAGATTTTTTATGCAAACTTTTAAAATGTCGCAAAATATGAATTGCGCATCAAACATGTTTCCATCTACTGGCTTGAAGTGAATCAACCAGGCTACACAAAGTGTAATTACGTCAGATGTTAACGTTACGCATGGCTGTAGTAAACAGGAAGTAAAGTCAAAAACTCACAGGGACACATCTCAGGACAATGGAGAGAATTTATCAGCAATGTGTTGCTACTAACAGGAAAGTTGTAATTATTCTGTCATGTCAGCTAGTTTTGGACATGTTACATGTTGTCTGGAGACGTAGAAAAAGAAATGCATTTCGCTTCACGTTACCGAAATATTCAGGAAGACAGCGACAGTGGGAGGAGGGTCCAGCTGCAGCCACTACTGTTATTAGACAGCAGGAACAGCTGATTGAGGTAAATGTTTGCCAGATCAGGGGTCGGATTTATAAAACTGGCGTACGCACAATTTGAGCCCAGGGGTCAGATTTATAAAACTGGCGTACGCACAATTTGAGCCCAGAAACTTGCGTACACCACTTTTTACGCCAAGGTTGTGATTTATAAAATCCAAACTTGACGTGAAAATGTGCGGTGCCTCACGCCAGCTTTGACCCATGCGTACGTTCATTTTGGAGACGTGAAACTGCGACACAGATGGTGAAGTGAAGAATTAGAGCCACACTGTGTAATGATCACTGTCAGATATTTAATTTCACTTCATCAGACTTAGATTTTTATTCAACTTTATCATCAGCTTTCTTAACAGTAATATTTATGCTTCTGCTGCTGAGCCACGAGGACCTTTGAAATAAATAAAAACTTAGATCTTAAATAAAAGTTCCCGTGTGCAACTCCATTCATCTGCTTCCTCCTCAGACGACCCTGACCCACAGACCCCTCCCTGACCCACAGAACCCTCCCTGACCCACAGATCCCTCCCCGACAAGAACAGCAGGACAGCAAAAGCTTTGGATACACGCGCAGGGCGCATCCACCTCGCCAGTGTGAATGTTATAAACGTTTAAAGTCCGTGTTTGTCACGCGCATGAGGGGATGCGTGCACGTGTGTGTGTGTGTGTGTGTGTGTGTGTGTGTGTGTGTGTGTGTGTGTGTGTGCGCGCGCGCAGGGGGGGGTGTGTCTGCCGTGGATAACAG
>NW_013952578.1:612530-614322 GCF_001266775.1 Austrofundulus limnaeus | reverse complement strand
ATTACAGACATTCTGTTCATGTGAGCAGTTGTCAGTCAGCACCTGTCAACCTCCAGACGCATGACGGAGCGTGTCTGAACCAATTGCTTTTGTTGGCATTGATCAGCTGACTGACTTAAATACATCTTAACATTCATGAGGTACTTTACATTGACTGTTTATGGTTGAGTGTGGGCGTGTAGAGGGTAGAACCTGAGGCGGGACCTTGTGCTCAAACTCTGACGTGCGGCTGTGATTTATAAAAGAAAGGTGCGCAGAAACATGCGTACGCACTGTATTATAAATCTGAAAATTTTTTTTGGTGTACGCCATTTCCGCCTTTTGGCCGTACGTTCACTTTTAGTATGGTTTCTATGCAATCCTTTATAAATGAGACCCCAGAACCTTTTCAGCAAATGTTTCCATCTCCCCTGTTGCACATTAATTTTTTTCAAAAAAATCCAAAAACCATCTGGGGCAAGTGTAACTTTTTTTTTTGTAAAATTGAAGAAGTTTTTGCAAATTTTGCCATTTCCATTCACATTTTCTAATGTGATCCTTCAAAATGTGCATAAAACCCATTGATGGAAACACGGCTTGTGAGAGGAAACTTACACATAAGAAGTGAAAACAGTCCAGCTCCACACAAAAGGACCTCTGGTGCATCAAACCTGCAACCTCCTGCTGTGAGGCAACAGCTCTCACCACTGCTCCACCATGTACTTCATGCAAAACAAACAGGAAAACATATAAAGTTCACACTGTAGTATTACAGACATAAAAGATTAAATAGTGCAAAAATGTTATTTCTGGCTCAGTGGGCGCACTTGAGCACCTAAACAGTGCATCACTATGCAATTTTTGTTGCAACATTTTACCTTTTGAATATATTTTTAATAAATCTGATATTTATTTGTATGTTATGTTAAAGTTGAGTGTTAAAAAACAGACAACAGAGAACACTGACTTTACAACAAAATTGTAACCTGATGTAACAAAGGGGCAATACCATGTAAAATCAACTTTTTTGAGTGTTATATTCCTCCTCTGGGCTGTCTCCAARCCGAGCTTCCTCATCACTGAAATGGGCAGGACAGAAGTGGAAGGAGGTTCTTAAAGAGACAGAGGACAATTTCAAGGTGTTTTAGAAACAGTTATAATGAGAAGTCAGGTTTAATTTCTATTTAAACATATAAACAACATTTTAATAACAACTGAAGGTGGCATAGTTACTTTTAATGTGGTATAAAATTTAAATATATGCCTGAAAAACACATTATTGCCCCTTTAATGTTACAGTGAGTGCCTTTTCTTCCAACTAACAGGCTCAGATTACTGTAATAGATGATGAATTAAAATGCGACACTTCTGAGTGATGTGGCCAAAATTTTACACCAAACACAAATAAAGTTGGGTACAACTTTAAAGTACTTATTGCTAATGAAAGTATTTCCACTCTAACTGTTGATGTTAAATTCATTCCAAAATTATAGTTTCTCTCTTTTTATTTTAATAGCAATGAGCTTTTGTGTTTGTAACATTTATCCACATTACGAAGAGTCAGGATTCAGGCAGTCTATTAGGAAATAAAAGTTTCCTGTCACTCTAAACTTCATGAACTCGGCCAGTTGTTGACCTAACCTTTCTCGAAAGGCCTTGGGGCAAATACAATGTTCCAGACAGACCGTGGAAAAAGTAATGTACATTGGCTGAATTTTGTTCTCTTTCATGAGCGTTCTGTGCTGTGGGCTGCGGTGGTGCATTTCCACTTGGTGCAAGAAAAAAAGCCCGTCCCTCTCCACACAGGACGCTG
>NW_013952578.1:603502-612410 GCF_001266775.1 Austrofundulus limnaeus | reverse complement strand
TATATATATATATATCAAAGACAAAGCTAAGCTGGAGTCGAATCCTAGAAATCTCTCTGTGGAAGCCGTAGGGACGCAGAGGTAAATGTAGGTGTGTAGATAGATGGGTAGACCAGTGGAACAGCAGTCTCCTCCAACCATCTGTTTTATAAAAAGAACCGCATTGAAATTTTATTAGACTAGTATATCAAGAACTGTACAGGGGCAGCTCTTCTCAGAAGGGGCACAGAATTGTGTTGTGATTCATGAACTACGGGAGGAAAAAAACAAGAGGGGAATCTCCACAGGATACTAACACAAGCTTTGTGAAGAGCCAACCTGGCTTGTTTTGCAGCTTTTGTAAGAAAACAACTTGGCAACTTCACCAGTTACAGAGCTCAGCAGCTGTCTGGGTTTCATATCAGAGACACGTTGAACTCTGGGATTTCTTTCATCTTTTATTGCTGCTGTAAATGTCTATTTGAACATCTTGGAAAGAAAATGACACAGCAGATTTTTATTTGAGTTGGTTATAATGCCCTTGTCTGTGTTGACTGCATAAACATGAAGTCAGTCACTCAGTTGGACAAATGCCTGAAACAAAGGAACACGTTAAAATATTGAAGCAGGTAGGGATCCATTAGGGCACACTTACAGTCTTAGTGATGAGTCAAGCTTATGATGAGTTAGAAAAACAAAAAGGCAGATAAAACATTTATTTCTGCATTTACTGAAAAACGGAGGTCTATAAAATACTTAAATCTAAGTAAAAGTTAACAGAAATTTATTTTGGTAAAAATAAATTTCACTGATGACAAAAGTAAAACTGTTCACAAAAATCTCTCTAAAAAATAAACTGTTGAATTTACTGAACCAAAACGGTTCCACTAAACCAAGTTAAATGAACTGAGCAAAATATACATTTTATTTTAAAGAAAATAACTCTGTTGCTTCATATTTACTCTACGAAGTTTAGTGGAACCAGACTTGGTAGAGTAAATCAAATTGCAGTTCCTTTCATGATGAGTTCAGACATTTTTAAGTTTGTAATGACTAACGAGGTGTTAAACTTTAAAGTAAAGAAGTAAAAGTATCATTTTTAGATTTGAAATGTAACAAAAATAAAAGTAACAATTTAAAAAATACTTAGTAAAATTACAAATCCTCAAAATTAAGTACTGTAACAAAGTAAATGTACTTAGTTACTGTAAACCTCTGCTGAAAACTCTACTTAAACACTTATATGTATGTATATATGTATGTATGTATATGTATGTATGTATGTATGTATATATATGTATATGTGTATATGTATTATATATATATATATATATATATATATATATATATATATATAAACTATTTGTGTTGAATTAAATTTTGCCATATTGTCCTTATACCTTTGGTATGATCTAAGCAAAGTCAGAGTTTTTTTGTGGAACTGAATTTACCTTTCAAATGATGTTCTATACAAATTAGGTAGTCTTTTTGAGCCAGTTCACTCTGCTGTATTTTTAAATAAAATTAGTTATATTTGAAGGGGCAATATTATGTGCTTTCCAAGACTATATTTCAATTTTTTACTAAAATAAAGTAACTGTCATATTTCCAGCTTATGAAAGGACTATATATTTGTAAAAATCCCTAAAACAATTTACTTTTCATCTTGACAGATTCTAAATGCCTTGAAATAGGTCTCTGTCTCTTTAAGAAAATCCAACCACTTTGGTCACGCCCATTTCAGCATGTAGCCTGCCAGAGTCGCGGGGGTGTGGGGTGCGCTATGATGCAGTTTACTTGGCATCTGAAAATACATCTCCTCAAAGGTGTTTTGAAGAGTTTCACCAAGTGAGAAGTAGTGTTGAGAACAGCAGACAGTTTAAGTTTCACTTTCACTTTGCTTTGCTACTGCCGAGAGCCTGCAGGAGTCATGGGCGGGGTGTGTGGGGTGGAGAGGTGTGCTCCGTGATGAGGAAGTTTGGCTTAAAGACACGTCCCAGGGGCGTTTCTGGTACCAAAAGGTGTTTCTGGTCCCCACCTGTCGTTTTGCTCCTCAGCATGGCTTCCTAAAAACGCTGCAGGATTTCTCAAACATGCATGAATGAGTCAGAGCAAGACTTTGGGCATGTTTTTTTATTAGAGTATAACATTATAACATGATATAAAACTCAAAAAAGTTGATTTTACATGATATTGCCCCTTTAAGAAACATGTACAGGATTTAAAATTGATAACAAAATTGATGCAGCCGTCCTGTTTCAGACTGGTTTACAGGACTTAAAAGACCTCTCTGACACCTCATGTTTGGCCTAAACTTTGCCTGTTTTTCTTCAAGCGACAGGATTTATGACCAGAAGTTTCTTTTAATCATCTTTTAATTTAATTATCCTTGATTTATTTAGTTAAGACAAGTAAATGGCAGTGCAGCTGTCCTGCTCATTTTAAAGCTCTTGTCCAATCAGACCTGAAAAAGCCAAACAGGATGCTGAGCATAAAGATGCTACCTTTGCCGCTCAGTTTCCTCCTGGCTGCTCCGTCCATGTGGGGGCAGCCGGGCCCTGGTTGGACCGCTCACAACATGGTGGCCTTTCGCTCCTTTTCAGATGTCACGGAGCTGTCGCCACTTTCAGCGACGTGTCTGACTCTACATGTGCTGTTTGAGAAGCAGCTGCCTTGCATTTGTGGAAAGTGAATAATTCATGTTGTAGCTCTGACAAATGCTCCGTCCTTCAAATCTGATGAATTCTTTAAAAAAAAGGGGGAGGTGGTGAAGGCCAGAGGCAGGGGCAGCGACAGATCAGCAGAGGCCTTCAAGCAGAAGGTTCTGGTTAAAAGTCCAAGGAGCAACAGCCTCTCATTATGTTTTGCCACAAGGAAGGAAAGCAAAGCACTTTCACACTGAATACTGAACATTTCCTCTTTTATATGTGTAAAAATTACTTTAAAATGCTTGTTTTTTCTAAAACATTTTTTTTTACAAAACTGCACTTAACCAAAGCAAAATAAATAGCATTTTCTTATTTGAGCATCCTTTTATTAACTTTTACCTGCGGCTGATCCCCCACATATTGCTGTTGGACTGGACCTGTGATTGTTTCCTTGAATTTTGTGCTCGAAATAACATGCCAAAATGTAAATCAATTATTATTTTTAACGAATATTTATTCAAAATCAATTATAAAAACCTTTCAAAACTCTTTACATCATATTTTACTGTGAGTCCAGATCAGCTCTGATGTATTCACTGATTTGCATTGATGCCATTTTGTCATCTGCTGGCTGTTTTAACTGTGTTTGGAGGATTTAGAAAGGGTTTTCATGAGCTTTTAGCCAAGATTCTGAAGTTTTAGAGGACACCAAACCTGTCTGTGTTTCTATTGTAAGTTAAAAGAAGGTAAAATAAATGCAGTTTGGGCTCAACAGATTAGGAAAATCACCAAAGGGCAAAGGACAGGTCATCAAGCCATGATGTAGAAATAAATGCAATAGATTAAATGCGTCAAAACAAATGTCACTGAAAGGATCCATGAAAACTTTTGTAGCTGTTTGGGACAATCAGCAGACTTTCTGTGTGTTGCTGTCAGGACTTACTGAGTAATCAGAGTTTAAAGGACCCAAAGCAAAAAAAGAAGCCAGTGGTTACAATAAGTGAGTTTCACAATGACTGTGATTTCTCCTAAAGTTGGCCCTGAGCATCACCTTCCTTAATGCTGGCCCTACAGTCAAACATAGTGATGCAGCATCATTTGGAGGGAGTTTCTTCTTCTTTCTTCCTTTTTTTTAAGTCTTAAGACTCGTGAGGATAAAAATAAACAAGATAAATATGAAGTAATTCTGGGTGAGGACATACCAGAGTAGGCAGGACTACAAAAGGAGTAGAAGATTTTCAGTTTGACTAGAAGACGGCAAAAACATAACTTAAAAATTATATTGATTTTCCTAAAGTGATATAAAGACAGTTTGGACCATAATCCAGTGCACCTTATTTGGCGAAACCTGAAACTGGTGGAACGCAGATGGTTCACATTTGATCTGGTCAAATGTGAACATCTCTGAGAAGAAAGGGAGAAATGTTTTTAAAGTCAAAAAAAAGTTCTTATCATTTTTAAACAGGAGGTAGCCATGAACAAAGACCTTAAAATCCTAAATTACTAAACTGAAAATGAGATCTGTTAATTTAAAGACCATCTGGAAGTGAAAGGCATCCTGCATGAAAGTGAGATTTGAGAGCTGTGAGTAAGAAACAGCTGGAATATTTACATTGGCTTTAATACCAGAAAAGAGAAGATTAAACAAGAGGTTAACCCCTAATTTACACTACATGCGTTCCGGCTCCGCTCCACTCCCGTCCCACCACCTCAGCAAATACGCACCCATTATGGTTAATGAGAGTGTTTACACTGGCTGCGCATGGCGGCGGCGAGCGGACGGCGATCAGGCAAAATTAGAACAGATCCTGTTTTTGACGGACGCCGGAGCTGCACCGGAGTCAATTTTTAAAGGTTACGTCGCACCAACAGGAAGAGAAACGAGTACAACATCCGTATTTTCAAAATAAGACACTATTAGGCGGGATAATTTGTCGGAATAATGTCGAAATCCCAATTATATTAATCAATATATGGATATGTTTCTATACAAATGCTGTCAGAATGTATCATTCTGTTTGGGAAGCAGATGAAAACGTAGCATGAAGCATATGTGCACACACACGATACGCGTGGATTTTATTTTGAAATCAGAAGTTTTAAAAGGACGACAGTGATACAGTTTCAACCATGGATATAAAAAGCCTTTATCAATGTTTTCAGCTGTGTTTAGAGTTTGTCTTTCACAGAATTAATAATATTTTGCTCTGACTTCCACATCACTGGATTTATCGTGCAATCTCCTTCCTCCACACTCTCCCTCCTCTGTGTCAGACCGGAGCGGAGTGGACGCTGTATAAATTGAGACACAAACGAACAGCTGCGACCTGCGCAGCGCAGCGGAGCCGGAACGCATGTAGTGTAAATTAGGGGTAACATGGGGTTAACATTATAATTGTGGTTTTTGTTGTGCCTAATGAAAAGCTTTTCATTACAAATTAAAACAAAAAGAGAAAAAAAGAATATTTTAAGATTAGTTTACAAAAAGTGAAAGAAAATGAAGAAATTTGAAAACAAAAGGAAACAGTAACGATTTTGGAGTAGAAAATGTTTAAAAATGGTTAAATTTGTTGATACTCTGACTGATCCCAACAGAATCTTTAGTTTATTTATTATAAAGTGAATGGATGGTAATTTTCTGTCATTTCACCCTTTTGATTCCTAACCCGCAATCCCAGGTATTCCTTAATGCTGTAATCTAATCTAATTATGATTGTAGCTCAGTCCTTCTTGGATTGGCAGGAAAACAATACCGACTCCATTCTGTCTCATAGTTAAATGTTAACGACAGCATTTAACATTTACAAGCAAATGTTAATGACAATTTTTAACATGCCAACCGTTTGTTTTTCAGTGGCCCATACTGATAACTGCACATTTAAGCCCATTGAATTGTGCTGAAATGGGCTTGGAACACAGACTGCTCACTAATCATTTTCTGGAAGTGGACATTTAGGCAGGTCTGAAGTTTGAGCTGTCGAAGAAAGTCATCTTGTTTCATTGATAAATAACGTTAAATGTCAAAAGCGTAACACTAGTGGTGTATCTTCATATTTTTTTTTAAAGAATTTTGGATAAAAATAAGTTAGAAATTGTTCTGTTGGCTGAAATATTGGAATAAAGTGTTTTTTTTTTTTGATGGTTTACAAAAAGGTATCAACAATTAGTACTTATAACATTATGAGAGAAAATATTGTTAAGCATGTTTGTTTACCATTTTATGTGCATGAACCACACAGAAAATGTACCAATGCATGGAGATTGAATGTGAAGGAGTTCATACGACTCACACAGAGCAGCTCGGTCTGGAGGCAGTTTATTGGTCTGAGTTCAGGCCCCGTTTTCCGGAAGTCAGTTCAATATAACATGGTCGAGAAGGGGTGGGTTATCTGCGGAATCAAAGTGGGTGTGTCACAAGAGTGGGCGTGTCTAAACCATAAACACTGTGGGCTATGAGGCCTACATGACGGTATCCTTAGACCCTGCTTGATCTCTTTACAGCCTGACCCTGACCCCAACACTAAGGTTAACCAGGAGAAATGTGACCCAAGTAAGGTTCTCCAGAAAAAGTGGTGCCGTACAGTAACGCCCCTTTTGTTCTTGTCCAATCAGGTGGTGCCGTACAGTGACGCCCCTTTTTTGCTTGTCCAGTCAGGTCTGTCCCTTTAAAAAAAAGTCTGTCAAATTAGGTGTGTTGCTTTAGACTCGCCTTTCGTTGTGACACGCCCACTCGTCCGCACTCATCCGCAGAGACCCCTACTTGGGATGGTCAGGACGTAACTCCGCCTACTTTATTACATCATCAGGAAGGGAGTCCCTAACACAGCTGAAGTCATGGCTGTGTCCAAAACGGCAGGACGGGTCCTCCGAAGGTCGAATTTGTCGGCTGCATACGTCACAGCGCCGCGACGAAGGACGTCCAAAACGGAAGACTCCTCCGATGCGTCCGACAAATACGTCCTTCTTTTTCCCCGAATCGAAGGACAGTTCTGATGAATCCTTCCCGGCCCAGCATATCCCATAATGCATTGCGGCCCGACCGGAGATTTTTTTAAGCTAGTAATGGCGGACGAAGCGAGAGAAAAGAATACATTTTAAATAAAAATATGGTGGTTTAAAAATTAAAAAAAATTAGCGGTTGTAATTCTAATACTTTTATCAGTTGTATGGACATGTTTTTAATTATTATTTTTTCGTCATAAAAAACGTGAAATAAACATGAACCTATAGCGGGTCAATTAATTCTTCAAATGATACTTTTAAGTTAATTTTATAGTTTTGTGATATTAATAATGCTAATGTATTGATATTTTTCTAGTTTTGATTTAAGTTTGCTTGTTTAGCGTCGTCACAGTTGCTAGGTGACATGATGTACGCCGGGGTAAGGAGGGGAGGCTAGACCGTCCAAATCCACAGCCTCTTTTTTTCCGGTCTTCCCGGTCTACCAAGGACCCGGCCCGCCGAGACCGGGGAGTCTGGGTCCTCCGGAGGACCCGTCCTGCCGTTTTGGACACAGCCCATGTCCCCAGACAATATAATCTGACCTAATGAAGATTAACAGTTCAGTTGTGTTGAATCAGTGTTCAGGCATGTATCTATATAAAATCATCAATTTAAACAAAATAGTCATGATTAACAATTATCACAGTTGTGTATTGTAATTAATTGCTGTTTAGTTTTTCCAAAAATGTTTAAGAAAAATCACACATGCAGCGCCATTTTATTAACACTGCAAAGCATTCCGCGTAAATCCTGTTCACTAGGTTTTCCGGTGCGAAGCTTTGCGAGCTTTATTCACCCTGAAAGTTAATCTTGGACAATATCTGAATATCTTAAATGAAACCAGAGCGCCTCGACAGAGAGGAGAATGTAGAAACGACTCAGCCTGAAACTGAAAATGATGGAGGACAACAGAGCTGCTTCATGGATTGGAGAACCTCAGTTTAGCCTGTTAGCTTTTGCAATAGCGCTGAGCTAATACATTCATACATATATAGTGATATTGGTATGGTCCAAATTGATATGGTCCTACAGTATTTTTACAGTAGTATTTGTATTACAGTCTAAGTAAATGTTTATCAAATAATGTCAAATGTCACAAGTAATCGTGGACCCCTAAAAGCCTGAGGTACATACATATTAAAGAGACAAATGGATTTGGTTAAAAGCAAAGGTTACGATAAGAGGTAAAATATTATTATGTTGAGTTTGTTTAGGGTTCAGTAAACATGAATTGGAAGACATGACAACTGACAGTATTTCAGACGAGTCGATAGGAGGAAAACATCTGTCACATTCGTACTTTTAGTCCTTAAAGTTATGAATCACACAATATTATTTGTCATCACATCACCAAGAAATTGTTTGAGTAAAGTTACCAGCCAAATAAACTTGTAACTTACAACAAGATCAAACTCACAAATCCAAACATCGCTGCCAGAATGTCAAAAATCATACATGTTTCATTAAGGTAAAGACCTGTTTTTCCATCAGATATTCTCTTAAATAAAACATTTAATTAACATTTCAGAGTATTTTATTCAGTAATATTTTCAGGTTATATCAATACCAAAACAAAACAAGTAAACAGTTTTTTTTTATAGAAAACGATAAGAGACTGAACAGCTTGTCCTATCTTTTCCAATAATTCACAACAGAAATACAGTTTTCCTGTGTTTCCCCCCTTAGGTGACAGTTTTCAGTTGGCAGGTGATTTTCTGAAAAACATTTTTACCTCAACTGCCTCCTCTCCGCTCTGCAAACACAACAATTACCACAACGACTGGCAACCAAATGCAGCCAAGCTTCTCGCACTCAGCAGCAGAGTAACGAGTGTGCGTGGATTAAGTATTTACATTAAATATATTATTTCAGAATTCATGGCATTTTGAGGCCCCTGAAATGCAAATATTCAGAGCTCCTCTGACATTTTGACAAGTTCTCCCAGTGATTTTAAAATGCTGCTGTGTTGTTTTTGTGTACAGCATGCACTCCATTTTCTGGAGAATTCTGTGAAGCATGAGTCATCTGATGAAATCAGTATACGTGGAAACCCACCATCAGACATTTTGTTGCACTGAAATGGAATAAAAATTAACTTTTTAAAATTGTTGTTTATGCATTGCACTGTAGAATGGTTTCTTTGTGACTGTTAACAGATCTTTTTGACATTTTAATCATGGTCTGCATTCTAAGTTGCTTTAATTTGTCCTTGCAGATCACACACAGGCGTTTGGATTTGGGCTGTTGATCAGAGTTTGAAACCTTTTATATATTTATAT
>NW_013952578.1:600578-602373 GCF_001266775.1 Austrofundulus limnaeus | reverse complement strand
TCAGATATTGTCCAAGATTAACCTTCAGGGTGGATATAGCTCGCTAGCAGCCTCTCACTGATGACCTAGTTGACATCATCATTTACCCAGAATGCTTTGCGTGTAAATAAAATGGCTCCGTCCACGTTAAAATATATTTTTAAAAATGATAAAAACTAAACATCCTACAGTATTTTACATTATTTATTTTACAGTTAAAATATATGTTTATCAAATAAAGTCTAATGTTACAACTAGTCGGGCATCCCTTTAAGCTCTGACTGAGTCAATATGAAGTAGAAAGTAAATATGACACATTCGATTTCCTTTATTTAGCGGTTTAACAGCCTCTGTGTGAAACTGCTGCTCAGTCACACGTTTTTGATGCCTCTTCACGCTCGACTGATTTGTTCTTTATAAACTCCCTTTATCATCTGATTCCCATTATGTAGCACTTTGCTTATGAAATTCCCACAAGTGCGTGTCTCTGTAGACCAGTTCTAATTTTACTGTGCTGCAGTTGGCTGCTAAAGCTGCTTGAAGCATACCTGATTTAAACCATAACGTATTTATTGCTCCACTGACTGCCTTTGTGGCTCTGTGTCTTGTATCAATTAAGTTTTATAGAGAGTCTTTTGTTTTTCTTAAAGGAAACTACTCTTTCCTCTTATGTGTTAATAGCTACGTTTACATGGACATGAGTGATCTTATTAAATGGGCAATTGGAATAAAAATGCGACATGTAAACACCCCATTCGGATTATTCTGATCCGATTCAGCTTGATCCGAATTAATTTGTAATCAGAATGAAAGAGGTGGTTTATGCCGACTGGTAATCCGAACAGCGTGCGTTTAAACAATCTGATCGTGTTATTCTGATTGTAGAAAACTGACTTGACTGTGCATGACCTCTGACTTTCATCCATCAGTTTCTGCTCTTTTGTGGAGGGAGGGACGACATTAATATAGCTTACAGCAGCACACAAATTTTCCTCCTGTTCTCTCATCCGATAAAGAAGCAAGACAAACAGCATGCGTTGCCTCACACCCCCCCCCCCAATAAATAAATAAATAAATAAAACCACACATATTGCTTCACCTGTAGCTCAACCAGGGACTGCATTAACGTCTCCACTGTTATTAAAACCTGGCGTTGGTCCATTCTGGGTGTTCAGAAGATGTTTGTTTTATGTTCTTCACAGAAGTAGAACAACTTCTGTTTTTTGAGGGAATATTTAAAACTCTGCCCACGTCAGTCTACTTCCATTCTGAATAAAACCTGGTGCATGTAAACACTCATGATCTGATTGTGCCCATGTAAACAATACATTCGGATTATTTAATCTGAATACACTTCAATCCGATCAAAGGATTGTGCGCATGTAAATACAGCTAGTGTCAATTTATTTATAGCACATAAAGCAACAAATGTTGACTGAAGTAATTCACAATTCCACCAAATGAATGGATAAAAACAACAAAGAAACACAAATGTTCAAAAAAAAACTAAGTAAAATAAATTTAAAATACAACCAAGACATATTAGCTCTTAGAGAATCTCAAACTCTGCCAGAATCAAAAGCCAAGTAAAGATAGGTCTTGAGCATAGATTTAAAAGTCTTGACGGTCTCTGAATGCACAAAGGGAAACAATGCCAAAGGTTTGGGACAGAAACTGCAAAAGCCTGATGACCTCTGACTTTTATCTTAGATCCAGGAACATCTGAGAGAAGTGACAGGAAAACACAATCAGCCTCATCTGAAGACTTTTTACATCACTTTAAAGATGCAAAAATATACTACTAATGGTTAATAAT
>NW_013952578.1:598777-600283 GCF_001266775.1 Austrofundulus limnaeus | reverse complement strand
TATGGAGATATTTGGGTGTGTATGCATGTACAGAATGTTAATTCAATGCCTGTATGTGTATACATAATTTTAAATAGGTCTGCATAAAGGTGTAAGTGTATAAAGGTAGTAATGCATATTTTGACAAAAAAAAAAGACAAATATGTTTAGAAAACTAATTTATCACTAATATTAAGAGTAACACCTCCTCATGATTTTTCCTTGTGATGATTCTTTCTCTGTGCAGGGGTTGACAGCCGGTAACAAAAATACATAAATGAGTCAGGTTTGGATTTGAACAAGTATGTTTTAAATCCAATGAAAGCAAATAAACTGGACAATATTGTGGCTATTTAGTGGTATTTCCATGGTTGTGGTCTTGACTGGTCTTGAAATAAAATTCAGAGTCCTCAATGTCCGAGACCGGGACAAGACCAAAACCATCAAAAAGTGGTCATAAGACCAAGACCAGTCTCAAGTACTAGACTAGTAAGTGTATATATAGTAAGTGAAACTATTCTTTTTTGGTCTTAATTAATTCATTACAGTGGGATTTAGAATAAGGAAATGGAATTTTAGTAAGTTTTGGAGAAAGTTGGGAATATTTAATTTTTACTTCTTCCCATTCCTTTTCAATATGTTTATTTGTTATCTCATATTTTTGTTTAATTTTTTTACGTTTGAAAAATACTCGAGGTAACTAAAATTCACTCAGGTCTTTCTTGCTCTTGGATTTCTTGATTATGGTCTGTTTTTTTCTCAGTTTTGTTTTACTTATTTAGTGTTTCTTGTGTTAGTTTATCAGGGTTGTTTTTTTTTCTTGTGGTTCTTGTTTTCTGTTCAGCTCCTCTGTGTTCCCCTTGTCACCTCTCATTCATCCTCTGTTCAGTTCTCCTCAGTGGGTTTTCTGCTCCTGCCCCGCTCACTCTCACCTGTTCCTGTTTTACATTCAGCACAGGTTTCTCCACTTATCTCATCAGCCCGGTCCTTTCAAGTCTGTCTCTCCACCTTCTGATCAGTTCAGCATTTCAGCGTGTAATGTGCTGTCTTGGTCCGTATAGTGCCTTTGAGGGTTGTTTTTTTTTTTTTTTTTTTTAGCTGGTTTCTAAAAGTTTCTAGTTTTTATTTAAGATAACATTGGACACCGAGTTGTGGTTTTATTCAAAGTAACTCAAGGACACCAGTGAAACTGCTTCTCTCAAATGATTCTAAAACATCCCTGACACCAAACTTCCTTGGCCTGTGTCCTCGCTCTGAGCTTGAAGGAGGCATCAAAAATACCATCTGCTTTGATATATGCGTTGGCCCAAATA
Source organism: Austrofundulus limnaeus (assembly GCF_001266775.1). Taxonomy (NCBI): domain Eukaryota; kingdom Metazoa; phylum Chordata; class Actinopteri; order Cyprinodontiformes; family Rivulidae; genus Austrofundulus; species Austrofundulus limnaeus. The sequence continues at coordinate 598,991 of NW_013952578.1, read as the reverse complement.
AATCTATGATTTGGAGCAGTGTTATGTTTATTTACTTGATGGAAAGCATCCATGTATTTTTTTTTTTGTAATGGATCATAGGGAAAGAGTTTATCCTCATTAAATATTGAGTTATATGTGCTTGAAAACATTTTGACATACCGGATTTATTCGTGTATAATACATAAAATTAAATCCATAAAATCATCCATAAAGTTGGGGAGTAGTATTATAC
>NW_013952578.1:593616-598206 GCF_001266775.1 Austrofundulus limnaeus | reverse complement strand
TTGAGGATTAAATTTTTTATGCTTTTTAAGCTCAAAAAGGGGGGTCGTATTATACATGAGATCGTATTATACACAAATAAATATGGTATTTTTAAGCAGTTTTATTATAAGTGTAATAACCTGAAAGTGTCATCACAGTCACTGCAGGCAAATGCAACCCAAATCCAGTTTTTTTTACAGACAGTCTGAACACAACAAATCAGATTTTTTTCCAAATCCAACCTGGGCCGTTTCAGTATGTGGTTCTGAATCAGATACATATGATGTTTTTCAAAGTGACTGCAGTGTGAACGCTCGTGTCACATTACATCCGACTTTTTCATCAGTGAGGTTGGGGTGAATGATCAATAAGACACTAACCTCGAGTCACTCTGTTTAAATCTGTAGCTCCATGTGTTTACAGCTCCAAAACACAAGTCCAGTTGCTTCGTCTTTTTACTTTTAATTTTCTACATTGATATGTAGATAGTAACGTCCGGCCTCAGTCGTGGAGCGTATCGATCCTAAAGTTACTCAATCGATACTTTATTTCCAGCTCATTGCTTCTTTCCAAAAATATATAAAGATATAAAAACGAACTAAACAAACATGTCAGATAACTATTTAATTGGCTCTGATTGAACAACAACGTCAAAGTCAACATGCTAAGGTAGCATCCATGCTAGCTCTATAAACAAACAAGCTAGCTGAATAAGACGTCACGTCTTTTTCTGCGAATGCGTGTCACATCAGTGCTGTGGAGCGTTCACATAGGGGTCTGATGCAGTTTTAAAATGTAACGTGAATCTTCACACCAAAAGTTCAAAACTGAGCATCAAGACCTGCAGTGTGAACGTGGCCATAGATGTTTTGTTATAACAAAGCCTGTTTTGTAATGACTACATTTCAGTGATTGTTCTGAAGATATTAATTTTCAACCATAAATGTCTGAGAAATATTTTTTAAAATTAAAACAAAACAAAATGACTGGATATGTCTGGACTTTGATTTTACCAACTGACTGAAAATGACACGTGAGGAACATTTAGTTTTACTTTTTATTGTTTTTTTGTTTGCTATGGACCTTGTATGAGTCTGAATGATAAAGTTTGATTGATTGGTTCCAGTGGGTGGCCCGCTGGCCGGGGTGGCTGCTGGGTTCCGGGGGGTGGACGGCTGGGGGGGTACACTTGGTCGYTGGCGGTGTGGTGGGGTGGTCATGGGTGTGGCTTCTCTGCGGCRGGGGGCTGGCCGGGCGTCCTGGTGCGGCCCGGGCCTGGCCTTGGCTATCTGCTCCTCTCCACCTCAGAATGATTGGGTCTACCTCCTGGGTTCGGGTGTGTGCGGCCTCCATTAGGGGGTGGGTACATGTCCTGGACCTGGGGGTATAGAGTGTGTATCGGGGGTATGAGTGGAATGTGGGGGTGAGGATGAGGGTGGGATGGTGCGATTGTGTATGTTTGGGTATTTGTCAGGCTGCGGTCTGGGCTGCCCCTCCTGCTGGTTTATCTGGAGGCCCGCTGCTACTCGGCCCCCCGGTGGGGTGTGCGGCTGGCCGCCGGCGTGCTGGGGGTTCCCGGGGTCTGGGGCTGGGCGCTGGGGTGTGTGCCGGCCTGGCCTGGTGACTGCCTCTTGGGGTTCGGGGCCTCTGGGCCTGTCGGGCTTTGGCCTGGGAGGGGTGCGCCCTGGGGGCCCGGACCTCTGTGCCCTTTCCTGGATCTGCTTTGGTATGGCGGGTGCCGGTGGGGCCCATGAGTTTGTCGCTGCTGGCCCCGGGGGCTGTGCGTGTGGTCGCTGGGGGTACTCTCCCAGTTCTCTCCTGTGGTCTGATCTGCGGGGGTGGGTGGGCGGATCTTCCCGTGCGGGTGCCCCTTGGGGCTCTGCGCTCGGGATTCCTCTCAGGCCCTTGGGCTCTGGTCTTCCCTATGTCTGCCTCGTGTCTTGGGGGTTGGGTCTCCGGTCCTCCACAGTCACTATTAAATATTCCGTTGGAGAAATCTTGTATTCACACGCATGTTCACAACTGCTCACAAACAGGTGTTCTGATCCGGGGGGTTCTGACAGGTCACTGAGTGTGTATATATGTCTATGTGTATATACGGACAATATTTATGAATGTAGGCATGTATGTATGTATATCTTTATATATGTATGGGTATGTGTATATTTTTATATATGCCCTCCATGTATTTATCCATTTATTTTTCAGGTGAGTGGACAGATGTTGGGTGTGTGGTCCTGTGTTTTGTTGGTGTATATTTAATATAATCCTAATCGCTATTTCAGTCTTTCAATCTTTCTAATTACTTCTCTCTCTGTTTTTCACTCTCTCTATTTTCTCTTCACAAAAAATAAAAAATTTAAAAAAAACTAAAAAAAAACATAATGGTGTGGAGGGATGGCTATAAGGGGAGAAGAGAGGCCATCCATAAAAAAAAAGTTTGATTGATTGATCAAATGTTTTGATGAAATAAAAGGCCCGATGAAACTAGTTTGGTTTTCTTGAGCAACTCAAGGTTTTGAGAAAATTGCATTAGACAACACATAGCTTCTCAGCTTTTGTTGTATATTTATCAAAGCTGAATTGATTTTTGTTGCATTTTTTTTTTTCAAAATCGTTCAACAGAGTTTGGGATCAGATGTCATTTAATTTAGCTGAAACTTTGTCAATAGTAAAGATATTACTTCCGGTTTTAATGTTCCATTCACACAAAACTTATGTTAGCGATTTTATTACAGCCAAGACTTTGCACTTGTAACAAAGTTCTATTAAAATTCAAACGTGTTTGTAGTTTCATCCTCCTGGCACTGGATGACCTGTTTCACACTGCGGGTTGATGGTGTGTCATAGTTCACAGCCCCTTCATCTGTAAACTGGGTGGGCCACAGCCCTGATTGCCTGGCTGCCCTGTGTGACTTCCTGGTGCTTCTGTCTCAGCTGGTCTCATGTCCACTTTGTTGCACCTGTAGAATCTTCCTTCCACATCTAGCAAATATCATCTGGCAGCTATTTGTTTCAGACAAACCTCCCTCCTCCAGCTGCTGGTCCTGTATTCAGAGACTTTATTATTTAGGGAATTAGACAATTTAAAAAGGTTTTTGGTGAAACTAAAAGCTGTTTTTTTTTGGGGGAGGGGGATTAAACCGTTGCTCTCTTAGTATATTGTTAAAATTTTTATTTATGTGCACAAGGTCAGTTCACAACAAAAATAAGAGGTGTTTAATGACAAGCATTTTAACCTTGGATACATCAGTTTTGGAATTACTGACTAATGAACATCAGGTGCACTTGTGTATCACATCCTACAATGCCCATCTTTGGAATTAATACAACACCAATTCCAATGAATTTGTGTAAAACATGAAGAAAAACAGAATATGATGATTTGCATATCCGTTTCAACATATATTCAATTGAAAATGCTACAAAGAAAAAACATTTATGTTCAAACTGATCAACTTTTTTGCAAATATTCACTCATGTTGAATTTAATGACTGCAACATGTTCCAAAAAAGCTGGGACGGGGGGCAACAAATGACTGTGAAAGTTGAGGAATGCTCAAAAACACCTGTTTGGAGCATTCCACAGGTGAACATGTTAACTGGAAACAAGTGTCATGAATGGTAAAGGGAGCATCCCTGAAAGGCTCAGTCATTCACAAGCACAGATGGGCAATGGTCAACATTTTGTGAACAACTGCGTGAGCAAATAGTTCAACAGTTTCAGAAAATTTCTCAACCTACAATTGCAAGGAACTTAAGGATTTCATCATCTACAGTCCATAATATCATCCAAAAGTTAGGAGTGAAAAATGAGTGAATATTTATCCATTTGAAGATTAAATATCTTGCCTTTGTAGTGTATTCAGTTAATACACTGTAGGTTAAAAGGGACTTGCAAATCATCGCATTCTGCTTTTATTTGTTTCACACAACATCTCAGTTTCATTGGTCGTATTATTTTTCCTGTGTTCCGGTCACACCTGCAACACTTTAGTTTTCAGCCTGCACATGTTTCCATCTGCTTTGTTGTTACCTGATGTGTGTCAGATGCTGCTGGCTGGTGACATTCAACCAGTCAGTTTGATTTATATGCTCAGGGTTCTCCGGTGCCTCACGCAGGCCGCAGACATTCTGACGTGTGCCGAGCGTTCGTTTGGCAGCACTGCTCTGCTCTCTGTTTTATATGTGGACGTTCAGAGCCTGGTTTGTCCTTTTCGCTGCAGGATCACGGTTCTGGAACATGAGCAGACGGCTGCAGAACTGCTTAGGTGAACTGAGAAGTGACCTGTAGAGGAGCAGAGACATAAACCAATTTAAAGGGATCCCTGATTAGCTGTAACATTAGACTTTATTTGATAAACATGTATTTTAGCTGTAAAATAAAGACTATAAAAATACTGTAGGCTGTTCAGTTTTGTAATTTTAAAAAATATATTTTAACACGGACGGAGCCATTTTATTTACACACAAAGCATTCTGGGTAAATGATGACATGGATAGGTAATGAGGCTGTTAGCGAGCTGTATCTACCCTGAAGGTTAAAGGTATCATATCATGCTTTTAAATCCTTCTTTTTCACATCTAAATCATTCACTTATGGTCTATTT
>NW_013952578.1:591197-593084 GCF_001266775.1 Austrofundulus limnaeus | reverse complement strand
AAATAGACCATAAGTGAATGATTTAGATGTGAAAAAGAAGGATTTAAAAGCATGATATGATACCTTTAACCTTCAGGGTGGATATAGCTCGCTAGCAGCCTCGCGCCGATGACCTAGTTGACATCATCATTTACCCAGAATGCTTTGCGTGTAAATAAAATGGCCCCGTCCGTGTAATATATTTTTAAACTTTTAGTTTAAAAATGATAAAAACTAAACAGCCTACAGTATTTTTAATGTCTTTATTTTACAGTTACAATATATGTCTATCAAATAAAGTCTAATGTTACAACGAAGCGGGGATCCCTTTAAGATTTTTGAGTAAAAGAAATGTATTTCAATCCTAATCTTGCAAGTCGAGTTCTATCTAGGTCAAAATCTCACTGGTAAAGCAAACATATTGTAACGACTGCGCATCGACTCAAGCAGCAGACGGTTTGCACTCACCAGCGTTCTTTTATTTATTTTTGTAGGGAACAGGTCTACAAACTCCGAGCAGTCTCGGCCGTGGCTCACATCCCACCAAATCACCGAAACTCACGCTCTCCTTTTTCATTTCAACTCTCGCGCGCACACACCCAAGGTAAAACCACACCCCTAACAACACCCAACAGCCCCTGCAGAAACACCAAAAACACATCAACTCAAAGAACCAGTACAGCATAACCAGAAACATTTAACATGCAACAATAACTCCTTTAAGGATCATTACACTGCCCCCCCAACAAAAAAGTTCCTTGTCCTCAAGGGAACAACACAGTCTCTGAGGCGGGGAGGTAGTTGATGTCGCCTTCTTGGTCTTCTGGGGCTTTGAGGGACCACAGGAGTTATAGGGATTGGAGAGGGAGACAGTTCCTGTTGCAAATCCACCTGTGTAGGGGTCAGAGGACTTTGCACCTGTCCCTCCATGAAAGGGGGAAGGGAATGTCCTCTATAGGGGGCCATTCTGTCTCTGTGCAGGACTACTTTCCTGCCTCTAGGGGGCAACTGTACCCTATAGACCACCTCTCCAACTTGTTCCAGAACACTGCAGGGACCCACCCAGCTGCTATCCAGTTTAGGACATCTTCCTTTTTTTCTTTTTGGGTTAAAGACCCACACCAACTCTCCTGCGAGAAAGTGCCTCCCTTTAGTGGTGTTGTCATAATTCCTCTTTTGACGCAGYCCTGCTTTTGCCAACTGCTCCCGAGCATAGGAATGTGCTGATTCCAGTCGATCCTGCAATTTCCTTGCGTAGTCTAGACCAGGTGGTGCCTCTGGTGCATCGGGGGGTTTCCCAAAAGCTAACTCAGCYGGGGTCCTCAGCTCTCTTCCTAACATGAGCAGGGCAGGTGTGCACTGGGTAGAGTCCTGGACAGCTGACCTGTAGGCCATGAGAACGAGGGGAAGATGGGTGTCCCAGTCCCATTGGTGTTCTGAGGTGAGGATGGCTAACTGCTTGGCCAGTGTCCTGTTAAACCTCTCTACCAAGCCATCACTCTGGGGGTGGAGTGGGGTGGTGCGGGTTTTTTGAATGCCAAGGCGGTCACACATGGCAGCGAACACTTTGGATTCAAAGTTCCGTCCTTGATCGCTGTGAAGAGTCTCCACTGTCCCGAACCGGCTGAACATCCCGTCCACTAGTGCGTCAGCAACAGTTTCAGCCTCCTGGTCTGGGATGGCATACGCCTCCGGCCACTTAGTAAAATAGTCCATGGCGACGAGGACTTGACCCCAGTAATAGCCTTGGCGGAGGCGGCGCAGAGTCTTGGCGACACCAAAGTGACCGGAGCCTGTGCCTCCATGACACGCCTCCAGCACAGCCGACTTTAGTGTCCTTGGCACCACAACCTGCCACTTCTCCTCCCCTGTGGCTGGGTTTTTCCAGGCACGTTGCAGCACCCCCTC
>NW_013952578.1:587935-589758 GCF_001266775.1 Austrofundulus limnaeus | reverse complement strand
GTATCCACTTCGCAGGTCCAGAGTGGAGAACCAGGAGGACCCTGCAACCAAGTCCAGAGACTCATCAATCCTGGGGAGGGGGTAGGAGTCCTTTTTGGTGACTTTATTGAGTGGCCTGTAGTCCACGCAGAAACGCATTCTTGAACTGTTTTTCTTGGGGACCATCACTACAGCGGAGGCCCATGGACTCTCAGATGGCTCAATGATGCCTGTCTTCAGCATCTCATCCAGTTCATTATCAGCAGCCTCCTGATGGGCCAGCGGAAGGCGGCGGGGGCGCACTTTAATGGGTCGAGCATCGCCGGTATCAATGATGTGYTCCACCAAGTGTGTCAGACCCACTTCACTTTCTTTAATGGCAAAAGTGTCTTTAAACTCCAGCAGCACCTGCCACAGGCTCTCCTGTTGCTGATGATCCAGTCCTTCACAGTTCTTGGACCAGATTTTCCTCAATGCAGACAGCCTCTCCTCCTCTTCGGTTTGCTGTTCAGATGGTGGCAATGTAGGGGTCTCAGTGGTGCAGGCAAACACTGCAGCAGGGCTTGGGCTTRATGAGGGGGGAACAAGTTGTACAGATTTCCCTCCAGGGAGTAGCAGAAATCCTTTGCCCAGGTCTAGCACACCACCAATGGCCCGTAAAAAATCCAATCCAAGGATGCAGGTGTCCTGAACATCTGCCACCCAGGCAGCATAGGTCACAATTAGGTCTCCCACCTTAATCTGGAACAGTCCTTTCCCTCTTATGGGGGCCAAATCACCAGTCACTGTCTTCAGCTGCACATCAGTTTCCTGCACAGCAGTTCCGGGAGGGATGACATCAGGTCGAACCAGCGTTGCGTTGGACCCTGTATCCAGGAGTGCCGTACAGGACACCCCAGCGACCGTCACTGGAACATGGCAAAAGTCACCAACCTGGGTCCAGCCTACAGTAATAACTGMACCTGGTGGGGACAGTGGTGGACTGGGGGTGTTGGTCTCGTAGGCCCGTGTACTCCCACTTACACGGGCCCTTGGGCGTTTCCCTGCACCGCTGCAAACCTGGGGCACTGCCTGATGAGGTGACCAGCTTGTCCACATCCCCAGCAGCTTTGTGGTCGACGGCCTGGGCCAGCCCTCGAAGCGGGTGACTGACTGGTAGATGTCTGAATCATACTGAGTGGCCCCCTTGGTCTCTCCAGCTGTTCGGCAGGTGTTGATGTTGCCCTCACTATCGGTGGGTCTTCGGCTCCCCCAGTGGATCCTGTCAGCATCTCTCTCTCCAGTGCTAACTCAAGGGCAGCACTGAGTGTAGCTGGGCGTGCAAGTTGAGTTTGTATACGAAGTTCTTTAGGACTGAGGGCCTGCAGAAACTGGTCACGAGCAAGCTCTGCCTGCACTGTAAGCGGCATGTTGTCATATGCACGCCTGCAGAGACATTCAATGTCATGGGCCAAAATACGCAGGGGCTCCCCAGGCTGTCTGTGTCTGTTGTGGAACTCTGATCTAAGAAGCCCAGGCTGGTTATACTGACCAAACCGTCTCTGTAGTGCCCCAACCAGAGCACCATATTCCCTCCTCTCCTCCTCTCTCAGCAAAAGCAAACATGCAGCTGCATCCTCACACAGGCTCAAAGCTAATTGCAGCGCTTTATGTTCATTAGTCCAGCCAGCTGCAGCTGCTAACAGTTCGAACTGTGCAATAAACACCTCCCACGGTGTCTTACCATTAAATTTAGGTGTTTTTATGTTGGCCGCAGCTTCCTGTCCCCGGGCACCACCATCTTTGTTTACGTCACGTGACAATGCATCACGCGACTCCATCCCGCTGAAACTGCGGTCATGGCG
>NW_013952578.1:586073-587667 GCF_001266775.1 Austrofundulus limnaeus | reverse complement strand
ACTCCGAGCAGTGTCGGCCGTGGCTCACATTCAAAATCACCGAAACTCACGCTCTCTTTTTTTTCATTTCAACTCTCGCGCGCACACACCCAAGGTAAAACCACACCCCTAACAACACCCAACAGCCCCTGCAGAAACACCAAAAACACATCAACTCAAAGAACCAGTACAGCATAAACAGAAACATTTAACATGCAACAATAACTCCTTTAAGGATCATTACAATATTAATGACACTTTTGGGCAACGGCAGAAAAAGGGTTCAGTTTAAATGTTTTAAAGGTAAATTATTCACAAGCTTTTACTCTATGACTTCTGATTCTTCTTCTTAGCCCGCGTTCGAAACTCATGATCACCTGTCTCTCAAAGTTTTAGCTCGGTTGCCCTCACGAGTTTTGGTGTTCTGATTAGTTAATTTGTCGTGGTAATGTGGTAATTTGAATGTCCAGCAGAGCGCTGTTATAATGCTCCTCCTGACCCGTCTTTAACCTCAATTACCGTACAGCGCGGTGAAAACGCTTTGGAGTCATTACAGGCAGCCTAGTGAGGAGAAACGAGATTTGCTGTAACACGAGTGGGGAAAACGGACGTGACAAAAGAAGCATTAAGTTGAAAAAACAAGTTATCCACAAGCAGAATTGCAAATATGGTAAATATTTATAACGCAGAGATTTTCACGTTTACCCAATCCTCAGTTTATCCCTCAGTTAATGAGCAGCATTAAACCTTCTCCTCATTCCTTCTGCTGTAGATGTCATTCGACTGTCTTCCTTTGTCACTTCTTTAGTCTCTTGCGTTTCCATGTCCGTGGTCTTAACGTCTGCTGTCCAGCTGTAATGAGTAAAGGTCGGCCTTTCTGCTCTCCTCAGTTGTGCTGTCAATGTCCATGCCTTCAACTAAGGTACTTATTAGCTTTGACCTTTAGCTGCTGCCATAATGAGCATGAAGCACAGTGAGATGAGAGAAAAGGACCTTGGACAAAAGCTAATTTACCTCAAAGGATTTGGATTCCACAACCTCTTGTTTTGTTAAGAACTATAAGAATTTTCATCTACCATCCACTCCATATTTGCCAAAATTAAAATACTAAATAAAAAATAGAGAATGAAAATTGGCAATTTATTAAGTGTAGACTGAAGTGGAAGAGAAAAAAACACATGATAACATGTCCAAACATAAAAAATTAAGGAGATGTATAAAAATGTTATTTACAAAAAGATTTAGGGATGCTGAGTATGTCTGAGTATTGTTGTTGTTTGTTTATATTTTATTGTGGTGTTTTTTATTTTTTTAATTTTTTTTTGCAATATATGGAGATGTTTGGGGCTGTGTATATACAGTATGTGCGTACATGTGTGTATGCATTTATGTGTGTATGCATATACACTGCATGTAGATGTACATTTACCTTTATGATAATATTCTGGTATTATATAAAATTCTATGTAAACAGGTTGTTGTTTTAATCTTTATGAAATTGTAACAGAATAAGAAAAAAGAAGAATTTACTATTTTTTTTTGTTATTAAGGTTCGGAGAAGGGTGGGATTAAATAAGTTTTTGACTTCTTCCCATTCCTTTTCAAATACTGTATG
>NW_013952578.1:577602-582783 GCF_001266775.1 Austrofundulus limnaeus | reverse complement strand
ATAAAAATGTCTCTTTTGAGGGAGGTCTTCTGAGACCAGGGTCAAAGACAGGTGGAAATGTTTATATTCCCTCTCGGGGTGACCCCGTCAGTATTTTAGTTGTCTTTTTTCTGGCTGCTGTGTCAAACACCTCACAGATCTAATGGGATTTTTTTTTCATACTACAAAATGAACACAGTGTGAACTAATCCCACACATAACTCGACGCCCTCTCCAGCTGTTGCAGCAGCTGTTTCCAGGATTTAAACGAAGCACGTTACCCCCAAGAGACTCAATCCTGGTCTGCAAATCACTGTGGAAAAAAATAACAAACGTTTCTGCCTTGTGATTTCATTCATATCAGTGCATAGAATTAAAGTGATTCTGGAGCAACCTGGGAGGTTCATGCATAAAATGTGAAAATTTTTAAACCGTAAATCATGCAAATACCTTTTTTGGAGGACTCATTGCCAGATTATAAATTCAGAGGTGGAAACAAACATGAAGCCCCTGCGTTAAATATCTCAACACAAAGCATTTACTGCAGCTAATTCAATGTTTTCTCTCTTAATTTTAAACTTCAAAACTGTTTAAAGGGCCAATGTTATGTGTTTCTCAGGCATATATTTAAATACTATACCATAATAAAGTATCTATGTCACCTTTAATTGTTATTAAAAGGCTCTTTTTATGTTTAAATAGAAAATAAACTTATCTTCTCATCACTTCCTCTTCTAAACGCCTTGAAATTGGCCTCTGTCTCTTTAAGAACCACCTTCTGCTTCCGTTTTGCCCATTTCGGTGCGGGGCCTCGCACTCGCAGGGGGGTGGTGGGGCTGCCATGATGCAGTTTACTTGGCATCTGAAAATACATTTCCTCAAAGGTATTTTTAATTTGAAAATAGCTTCACTGAGTGAGAAGTAATGTTGAGAGCTCAGCAGACAGTTAGGTTTCACTTTCACTTTCACCCGAGAGCCTGCAGGAGTCATGGGCGGGGTGTGTGTGGGGAGGGAGGGGGTTCGCTCTGCCATGAGGAAGCTCGGCTTAAAGACACGTCCCAGGGGCGTTTCTGGTCCCCACCTGTCGTTTTGCTCCTCAGCATGGCTTCATAAAAACGCTGCAGGATTTCTCARACATGCATGAATGAGTCAGAGCAAGGCTTTGGGCATGTTTTTTTATGAGAGTATAACATTATAACATGATATATAACTCAAAAATGTTGATTTTACATAATTTGCCACTTTAACATAAATGTATGGAATTACACGGGACTCCGAAGAATTTTTAGTTTCTCATTTTGCAACGTTTGTATCACCTTACTGAAACACCAACCAAAGGTTGATAGGAGACCAATTAACAGGAGCCCAAGGAGAAGATTAGCAGTGAAACATGGACTAACACGGATGAAGGGATTGTTAATACTTGTATCAGACAATAATTAAAACAGATTTACAGTAATGACTTGTGATTAATTGTGATTGTTAAAGCTAGTGTATGAGAGTAGAAAATAATGACAATGGACAGAAAAATATGCATCAAATAAAATCACTTCACTTCAGTTACTTGTTGAAGTGACTGAAGTGAACTTTAATTCCAGCAGGTTTCCACCGTTAAACACATTTTTAATCCCTTTTTATCCACGCAGGAGCTGGAGGCTGGTCTCCTCTGCTGTCAGATAAATACCAGTGGTTGGAGGTGGATCTGGAGAGACGAACCCAAATCACCGCTGTCGCCACGCAGGGCCGCTATGGCAGCTCTGATTGGCTGACGGCCTACCTGTTGATGTTCAGCGACACAGGACACAACTGGAGACAGTACAGGCAGGAAGACAGCTTAGGGGTAAGTTTTCCTGCCACTAAATGTCAATTTGAAGGTGCCTACAAATGTGGCCCACCAAAACCCCAAAAACGTAGGCTGCTCCTGAGGATCCCACGCGGCCCACTGTTTCCCAGAATGCATTGTACTGTCAGCAAATAAAACAGCAAAGCAAAGACAGCAGATTTTTTAAATTATTATTTTACGGCAGATATTTATTTATTCTTTTTTTTATGATGGAGTTTGGAAATTTATCACAGCCCGAAGAAAGTAAGTTAAGCAACTTAGCCGAAGAAACTTTTGTTGCAATGAGATGTTAAAAAAACAGTTACAAGTTCTGATGCTGAAGCTAAACTCAAATTATTAATACTTCGATGAATTTTATGAAGATACATTGAAAAAAAAACAACTGAAGTGCTTGGTCATGTATACATCTTCCGTAAACTAGACCGTCTCATTTCACAGCCATTTACGCAGCTGAGGTGTAGAAAACCATGTCTTCTGGTTGAAGTTGAACTGATTGTTTGCTCGATGAAAAATGACTCTGAAAACAAGGCTGGTTTGAACAGCAAGAACCTTTATTTTTGCAGTTCAGGAGATACAGCCTAAAAAAACCAAATTGTGGCCTCCAAGTCAAATGATTCACCAAGTAAGAAAGATGGAGAAACGAAGGCCAAGGGCGGGGGCGTACAGGGCTCTTTATACATTTTCCACAGATGTACATAAATCCTGTCACGGTATACCTCAAGCGTTCTTCTTTCCTAATATGGTGATATGTGCCGAGCTCTGAAGCTGGAGGCTCAAGGGGCCTCACATCTATGCATTCCTGAGACAAACCCCCCACTCTTAGACACTACACAGCCGACATGAGCGGTCTACGGCCCACGTAGACCGTGGCCAACATTGACCGCCGTCTATATCAGTTGCAACCCATGAACTGAACTGAGACACAGCCTTTATGTTGAGCAGCAGTGTACAAACTGAAGTAGATGCAGTTTAAAATTTGTTTAAACCGTTAACGCCAGCCTGAACTCATGCTACAAGGTAGGATAAATAAGTGATAATCATGAATTTACAGTTTAAATGGTCAAAAAGTCGACTTGTTTTATCAACAAATCTTACACACTCTGCAGCCGTTCATATTCAGAGATGATTGCCATAATTTCTTTGGTTGTTTTTCCTGTGATAAACAACAAAAACAGAATGGAGAAAAAAAATTGTGTTATATTTAGAGCCTGTTTTAATAAAACTTGCTGCTGTACTTTTACTGAATATTTGATATAATTTGGAAGCAGTCAGACATGCCTGCCGCCTCCTTGGAACAAAGAACACCCCTCCTCTCACGGAAGCCTGAAGAGCAACTTTTAATTCAAATTTGACAATATGAGTTTCTCTGTCTGTGAAGGTTACACATTTTCTCTTGCAGAAATCACTGGAAAGAACAGCGGTAGAACTTTTTAGGCTTTAAAAAAACTGTTGATCTGACAGTCGGCAGGGAAGATGGTGCATCCAAATTAGAATGTCTTTTAAAGTTACATATATTAGTCAAGGTAGCTTAGTGTCCTAGAAAAGATGGGGGATTTCACTTTAAAACCTGCTGCATCTGTCACAATTTCCCCTTGACTTTTAAATCTTATACTGTATTATTCAACTCCAGGTTTGGAAATAATCTACAGGGAATCTGGAAGTAGCTGAGTGACATTTTTAATAAATACAACAGAAATAGTGTTTTAAGTTTTGAGAGGTCGACCGATACATCAGACGGTCTATATTTTGGGCTGATATTTTCTTTTCTTGTGTCGTGACTGATTATTGTTATATACAGTATTTAAATTTTCTACATTATTTGCTATCCATTGTTAACATGATTTATTAACAAATGTTTCTTTGTTTAAATTGAGACTTGTGTAACATTTCTTATGATTGTGTCTCTTTTTATCATCATAAAATCGGCAGCTCATATCGGGGATCGGTTAGACCAGGAGGGTCAAACTCATTTTCACCGAGGGCCACATGAGCATTATGGTGGTCCTCAAAGGGCCAGTTGTAATTTATTTTGACGTTTAATTTAGACAAAACATATTCCTTGTCTCATTGCTATGACTGAGCACCGCTAAAAATAACTGAGCTCTGCCTGGTATTTCCTGCACAGAAACAGCGTTTTCAACACGTCCTATTATTAACACTGAAAAGTACCATGTGTACAACTGACTAAATGTGAAATACATAATATAGAAATACTATTAAAACTAAAAGAAAGCGTTTTACTCACTAATGAGTTGTAGTGAGTAGCTGCCATCTTGAATTCTGAACTCTCCTACTTACCAACAGGGAATTCCAATGCATAATCAGCATGCATTATGGGAGATGTAGTTTGTGGTCGATGTTGGCTTATTTAATACTGTTTGATACTGTAATGCTATCCAACAAAATTTCTCAGTTACTTAAAGCCAACAGCTCTCGGGCAGGACAAGTATTATCGTTCACCTTTTAAATTAGCTTATTTTGCTGCAGAGATGAGGATGTTCTCATTCTTGATAGAGAGGAACGTTGGTTTGAGAGGAGTAAAAAAAGACATTTTTGTGAAGAAAGACCGTCCATCATTAAACAGAGGTGGTGGCCTCCGTTTTCAGTGGTCCCCCTCCTACAGTGCTGCTATTGCCAGTATCAGTCCACCCCCTGCCTCCATGTGACTGATACTCACATCACATGGCTATCAATGACACCTAATTAACACATATTGTTAACAGGTGGTGGCCTCCGTTTTCAGTGGTCCCCCTCCTACAGTGCTGCTATTGCCAGTATCAGTCCACCCCCTGCCTCCATGTGACTGATACTCACATCACATGGCTATCAATGACACCTAATTAACACATATTGTTAACAGGTGGTGGCCTCCGTTTTCATTGGTCCCCCTCCTACAGTGCTGCTATTGCCAGTATCAGTCCACCCCCTGCCTCCATGTGACTGATACTCACATCACATGGCTATCAATGACACCTAATTAACACATATTGTTAACAGGTGGTGGCCTCCGTTTTCATTGGTCCCCCTCCTACAGTGCTGCTATTGCCAGTATCAGTCCACCCCCTGCCTCCATGTGACTGATACTCACATCACATGGCTATCAATGACACCTAATTAACACATATTGTTAACAGGTGGTGGCCTCCGTTTTCATTGGTCCCCCTCCTACAGTGCTGCTATTGCCAGTATCAGTCCACCCCCTGCCTCCATGTGACTGATACTCACATCACATGGCTATCAATGACACCTAATTAACACATATTGTTAACAGGTGGTGGCCTCCGTTTTCATTGGTCCCCCTCCTACAGTGCTGCTATTGCCAGTATCAGTCCACCCCCTGCCTCCATGTGACTGATACT
>NW_013952578.1:571778-576770 GCF_001266775.1 Austrofundulus limnaeus | reverse complement strand
CTTCTGCTGCCTTTCATTTGTTTATGATTTGTATTTTTAATTATATTGAATTTGTGTTTTTTTAATGAAGTGAATATTTTAGGACCCCATTGTGGGTTTTGACCCCAACTTTGGGAATCACTGGGTTAGACTGTTGTCAAAATAATCAGTATCAGTATTATCCCTTTAAAATAAAAACTGTATCGGTCCATTTCTAATCTGCACATTCAGTTGGACAGACAGACATTTGAAATGCTTCCAGTGTGAACTGTGCTGCAACTGAAAGAAAAAAAGTAACAATTTTAATGAAAGGTGAATAATGAATAAAAAGTTGAAAAAAAAGAGTTTGAACTTTTCTGACTAATAGGAATCTCCTTTAACCTGAACATGGCCCCAGAAGGTTAGGAAAATACCACTATCTTGTTCCTACAACAGCCTAATGAAGCTGAAACTGGAGTTGCTGCTTCTGTTTTAGCACGATTTTTAATGCAGGATTTCAAATGAAGTATTTAAAAATTGTCCGGACAAGCACATCTTCAGCCCCTGTCGCCTTACAGTTCATTCTTCCATCCTGCCTTCCTCTTCTCCGCCCACGTTTCTCTCTTTGACTGAAGGCTTGTCCGAGGCTGCTCATATTTCAAAAGGTCCTCGGGCGAGTAAATGAGATGCCGTTCCCCTCAGCATCCTCAGCGGGAAACAGAGCCATTTGTTGAGCTTAACGCCTCGCTGCCCAGCTGGCTCAGCCCTTCAAAGCGCTGAAGACGGCACCGAGATCACAATTACGCAGTGCCAGGGAAGCCAGTCCCCCTCACAAAGCCTCATCAGTACACACTCAGCAGACGCACACACTCAGAGCATGTCACACACTCCTGAGTAAGTAGGGCAGACACGAGCAAAGCATATGCATTTAAATACATGAACACATGACTGTAGCTTGTTTTTTTTTCCTTTTTTTTTTTTCTTTTGTTTGGTCGTTGCAGCATAGAGATGCAGGTGAGTACCTGTCAACCAGAGCCTCCCCGGATTCCTACCGGTAGCTGATTGAGAAAATGGATCCCATTAGTCTTTTAAGAGGGCCTTGGTACAAACACAGAATAGGATCCAGGGTTATTGATCAACGGACAGAGATGAGGGGAAAGGGAGAGACATCATCAGCAGATGGGATCAATGGTCTGGGCTAGCAGAAAGTTTGAAAATGCAAAAGTGCTCCTCAAGACCGAGGAGGAAAGGGAGACTTTTTCTCTGCACGGAGCGTAAAATAATGAGAACTGGTGCTGCTCCCCCTTTTAATCTTAACATCTTTTAGTGGTTTTATCTGCACATTCTGATTTTTGTAAAAGCGTTTTACTGTCATCAAAACATATGGAAGTGGATTTAAAATATGAGTCGTCATTTTAATTGGGATTATCAAAGTACTTTTTGTAATACTGATATAAGCTGTTTTTGTCATGCAGAAAGTTTCAGTTCAAATGTCTTGACGTCACAGATTTATGTTTGGAGAACTTGCAACAAACTTGTTCTCTTTCAGGCTTTTCCAGGTAACAGTAACGCTGACTCTGTAGTCCAGTATAAGCTGGACCAACCGGTGGTCGCTCGCTACCTTCGCTTGATTCCGCTGGACTGGAACCCCACTGGAAGGATTGGGCTGAGACTGGAAATTTATGGCTGCAGATACAGTAAGTCTGTATTTGTTTTATTAATTTTTTTTATTTATTTACCGTTATTTAACCAGGCAAGTCCCACTGAGATCACAGATCTTTTTCAAGGGCGCCCTGGACCTGAAGGCAACCTATTGTACGTTTTGGGGGGGGGGGAGTACCCGGAGAAAACCCACACAAGCACAAAGAGAACATGCAATCTCCGCACAGAAAGACCCCAGGTTCAAATTGGGGATCGAACCCAGGACCTTCTTGCTGTGAGGCGTCGGTGCTAACCGCTGAGCCGTCGTGTTGCCGTTTTATTCTGAAGCAATGTAAACAATGACCTCTTCTCCATAAAACCAATGTGTGTTTGGGAAGGTGACACAGCTCAGACTTTTTAGCACTATTTTCTTTCTGAAAAACATTCACTGAACGTTCCCAGACACTAACCAGTGGCCGAGTTTCCATCAACTTCTTTTTATGTGTATTTTGAAGTATCGCATTAGAAAAGGTGAATGGAAACGGCAAAATTCGTAAAAACTACCTCAATTTCGCAAAAAAGTTTTTAAGCTGGCTTAAGGTGTTTTTGTTCAGAGCCCGCGAGGGGACATGGGGGATTTTTTTTCTTTTTGCGTTCCCACGCAAAAGTATTGCGTTACCTCGCAATACCTTTTGCGTTCCTTCACAAAAGTAGTTTATCACTGTTGTGCCTGCCGGTTTATTAACAAACTCACATGTTTACCATTAGCGAGTTAGCCTAGTGCTTTAATTCAGCTTCAGAATGAATATATCACACAGACACGCATGGAAGTATGTCATGTGCCGATATTTTAACACAGTGCAGCCACGCAACATCAAAGTCAATTTCACAAACTTGTGGCGAGACATCCTGTTTTGGTAACCGGATATTTCAAAATAAAAGTCTGATTTAATTCAGTTCATATACAAAACAATCTTTTACGTGGGAATGCAAAACAATTTTGCGAGGTAACACAAAAGTATTGCGAGGTAACGCAAAGATATTGTGCGGTAACGCAAAAGTATTGCGAGGTAATGCAATGGTATTGCGTGAGAACGCAAAAGAAAAAAAAAATCCATCCATGTCCCTTTGTGGGCTCTGTAGATAACATCACAAATACTAGTTGATATGACAGAAGAAGTACAATTTTCCCGATTGTAGCAACATGTACCTGAAAACTTCACTCCATTGTCCTGAGATGTGTGTCCCTGTCAGTTTGTGACTTTACTTCCTGTTTACTACAGCCATGTGTAATGTCATCGTCTGATGTAATTACACTTTGTGTAGCCTGGTTGATTCTCTCCAAGCCAGATGATGGAAATACGCTTTATGTGCATTTCTTCTTTTGCAACATTTTAAAAGTTCTCTCAAAATGCACATTAAAATTGGATGGAAGCATGGCCAGTGTTAAAAAAAATAAAAACGTGACATTGTCAAATATTTGTTGACCAGAAACTTTTCAGAAATCTACATTGTGACACTAAAATGTGGTATACATGTCTGCTTTATTATCCTTTTTTGCTTTTTTCCCCTCTTTTTTCTTCAGTGCCTAAAAATAAATTAATTTTTAAAAAATTCAACTCACTTAATTCTAAAGATTTTATTTTGTTTGAAATACAAATAAGTCTGATTGTGCAACATTAGTTTTACCAAAGCATATTTATTTTTTATTAGACCAGACTTTTTTCTTATATAAATTCAGCTGTAGAACAAAACGTAATTTAAAACTGAGAATAAAACTTCTCCCCTGTTTCCGTTTGTTTCGTAGCCTCTTATGTGGCAAGCTTTGATGGCAGCAGCAGCTTTGTCTACAGACCGAGTGTCAGAACGAGCTGGACGGCGATGGAGATCATCTCTCTGAAGTTTAAAACCCTGAAGAATTCAGGGACCCTGCTGCACGCAAAGGGACAAAGAGATCACAGCTTAAATCTGGTACTGGAGAAAGGAAAACTGCACCTTTATCACCAACAAGGTAAAATATTGACCTTCCAGACAGAAAAGTTTCTTATTAAACAGAAGTTATTATGGTTCACATTGAAAACTAGCCAAAAATGATTTTTTTTGACCTCTAAATAAAACAAAAGCACAGCGGTGAGTTTTTTTAACTGGGCTCGGGTTCCTGTGAAGTAGATCTGCTTATAAGAAAATATTGATTTCCTGTTTAGAACTTTTGCTATAGTTTGGCTAAAACTTTGAATATTAGACTCAAAGTACTTTAAAAGTTTATTTTGGTAGAATCTGTGGTTCCATCTGTGTGTGTTCTGTCATAATTCATTGTTCATAACTGAGTAAATGTCAGCTAAATGTCTAAACTGAACCACATAATTATAAACTCACTCAGCTTCCCAGGTCCCATATTCACAAATGGAATTTAATATCTGGCACATTTTGTTCCTTAAATAAGAAAAAAAATTCAAAGAGCAATACCCAAGTGGGTTCCAATCCATCTGCGTGTACGCTGTTCGTCAGATGTGATTTTGTAAAAAATATATATATATATATAAATAAAGCTCAGGAGATTTATGCTTTGTTCCCTCCTTTTTCCAGCAGGTTCACTCTGGTGGTTGTTTATTCATGTTTTTCAAGGAGTAGCTTGGAGAAAACAAATGGGATTTTGACAGGGTCTTGGTGTTTGGTACTTTTCACCAATGAAGAAGAGAAGTTGCGGTTTGATAATTATGAGCGTTGGCTTTATGTAGTGGTGGGTAGCACTAATCTAACAATTAGTTCCACTAGCCCTGAAACAATAACTCAAATATTCAGGTCCCCTAATTCTAAAGCACTAACGCACTAAAACAATTAGCAAAAGCTAATTCTAAAGCATTAAAAAAACCAGTCAACCCATGAACATTCTTCAACAGACAACATGAGTCACATGTTGTCATGTTGCTCTYTTAAGACTTATCATTGACATTCCACAGCTGTATTTGAGTTCATATATTGTCACCTGGTGGATAAGAGACACATATGAACAAAATGAGCGACAGCTTTTACCCTCAGCTGTTAACAATAAATTTGATCAATAATATTTATAGACCTCAGTGTTTCTAAATTTTGATTATAAATTTAGCAAGTGCTAATCCACTAATGATTTTTAAAATGAGCAAAAAGCTCTAAAGCACTAATCAGGAACTTAGTTCCTCTATTAGTGCTTTAGTGCTTTAGGGGAACTGTGCCCACCACTGGCTTTATGATTTAAAATGTGCCAATTCTTACTGCTTGAACACATGATCTCTGTTCCCATCTCTCATCTCTCAATACTTCATCAGTTCCAGTTATAGATTAGGGTTTTTTTTTTTTTTGTTAAAGGGGTATAAAATCAACTTTTTGAGTTTTATATCATGTTATAATGTT
>NW_013952578.1:567188-571339 GCF_001266775.1 Austrofundulus limnaeus | reverse complement strand
CATAGATACTTTATTATGGTATAGTATTTAAATGTATGCCTGAGAAACACATAATATTGGCCCTTTAAGTTAATGTAATAATGCTTTTACAATAACTTATGAGTCTGAAACTGCCAATTCATAACCTGGATTAAAGAAGTCTCTCGCATTAAAAATAAAACTCCTTCAACAGACAAATAAAAAACTCTGCTGCCGTCTAGTCGAACTCTTACAATTACGAGGAAGAAGAAAGTCATCTATTGGAAAAAACACATTTTCCAGTTTTCCTTTGCTCTTTCATTTTTTTAAAAGACATTTCTTACTTTTTCTTAATCTAGAGAATGTCTGTTTTTCATTCCATTTTTCTCACAGCGTGACATCCTTTCTCAGATGCCTTTTTTTTCTAATCTTTGATGAATGCTACCAATATGTGTTAAAGATGAACTCTTCAGAGCACAGTTGGCCAACACACCATAATATGATCCATGGTCTCTGTGCAGAATGGAGCACAGTGGAGAATATTGGAGGAATTATGTGTTTAAACCAGGTTAAATCTGAAGGGTTGTTGGATTCTCAGGATGTCACGTGATCATCGCAGCCAAACCTTCAAAGAGTTATGTCGTCCAGAGATTATCAGCTTTCTGTATTTGTTGACAATTTACTTTTTTGTTTCAGATTTTAATTATGAAGCTGTAAGAACTGGACATAATTAGAAATATAGTCAATTTTACCACATACATTTTATATTTCACTCACCTTCAGAAATGCACGTGCCTTTATGGTTTTTCCTCAAAAGCTAACCATATTTAATGATTGGCACATGTATGGTTTAGTTAATGTTAAAATCTGAACAAATCACAGTGAACTCACAGTAGAGCTCAGGCTTTATTGAGTCTTTATATGACAATGGATTGGGGTTTGTGTATTAACCAGCCCTTGGCAGTTATTAAATTACTCGGTGTTTCCATCTGCTGCGTTGTGTTTAATACTCAAAATCATGACTCATAATAAGACTCCTAACAGCACTTCAAAAGTTTACCTGACAGTTGTTGGAGGCAGCAACTTTTAGGAAACACGTGTTTTAGTTTTTAGTGTTTAACCAGAAAGGTGCAAACAAATAAAAAAGTCTAAACTCCCTAAGATTATTCCTTTTAAAGGGTCAGTATTATGTGTTTCTCAGGCATAGTTCAATTCTATACCAAAATTAAGCAACTATGTCATCTTCAGTTGTGATGAAAATGCTGTTTGTTCAAATGAACCAAAATCTAATTTGACTTCACATCACATCTGTTTCTAAACTCTTTTAAATTGGCTTCTGTCTTTTAAGAACCTCCTACTGCTTCCACCCATTTCTGCACCTCATCACAACAGCTTCATGACGTGTACAACCTGGAGCATTGTAGCATACTTTGTTATAATAATAATAAAAAAGCAGCAACTTTATACGATATCAGTTTTGGAAAAATAGCAACTCAGGATACAACTGAAACTTACTGTCGGATCCGGAAAATATGTTTTCTGAAGAACCGGAGTGAGTACAGAGAGATGTTTCAGCTGGTAAGATATCTCCCAGTCATCCTCACACACGTCAATGTTAAACTAATTTATTTATTACTAAAATCTGGTGTAAGCCAACTAAAGAACACAGATCGTAATATAAGTTAAGAATGATTACCGTAGATCACAGATCGACCAAACAACCAAACGAAACCTGAGTTGATTTTCAGCTCACCTGGGCAGACGACAGCGATGTTTGTGTCCGAGTGTTGGAATTACATCGTCTTTGTCATCAGTCCACTGTTAAATTCCATTTTGTTCAGAAAGTTATCATCCATACAGTAGCTTGCACAAATATAACATTTTCATTTCGTACTTTCGTACATCCTTGATTTTATTTGGAGGTTTACTTCCAAAAATTGAAGTGCGACCATTTTTGAAGAGCCTTGTCATCCGCGGGAAGCTTAAAAAGAAGGTAGTCTCTTTAGCATCATAAAATACATTTCCTCAAAGGCAGTTTTTAATCCAAAAAGGACTAGAATGAGAAGTAGCTCTACTTCTTACCTGGACAAACAGCATTGCATGTGACTAAATGGAGCCAATCAAGCCTACTGTTAGGCGATGGCTCTCTTTTGCATGTGACTAACCTGTTTGTCCATCATGTGGAGGCAGTGCTTTTAAGGCTGAGTTCACCTGAAACTCATCAGACTGAAGAAGTCTCTTGGACGAGAGACGAAACGTTTCACTGAAGAAGAACCCATCCAGAGGACCTACTTATTTATTTCTTTTTGATTGTTTTCTACCTGGATTACTGAGATGCATCAGGACGTAACAGACCATAGTTTGAATTGTGTGACAAAATTTTGGCAAAACCCTTGAAATCCAAAAACAAATCCTCATCCACCACACCGACACTACATTCTTTCTTCTTTTGTCACCACAGTTGTTCATCACAGGCTTTCTTGCCAACCCATTATGCCTTTGCTGAACTTTTTTCTTCCGTCTTTTACATTTTCAGCTGTAGTTATTTGCCTTCTTCAATTGCATGCTCTTTGAGTTTCTCTTCTCTCACACAGCTGCACACCCCCCCTCCTTATGACTCTCTCAGGAGTTTGCAGACAGCATAATTTAGATCAATAGCTTGAAGCATCCACCTCGAGCCACAGCATCCCCTCCGCAGTCAGCTGTTGGCAGAGGGGGAAGAGAAAAAAACAGGAGGGGAAGATGACGGGAAAGAAAAGAAAAGGGGAGAAGATGAAACTAACAGAGCAACAATAAACTCGAACACTTGCAATGTTTTCTGTGGCTCTTCTGACCTTTTGTATCAGTAACCTGATCTCCCGCTTCCATCTTCAACAATAAGACTCGCATCATGAGAAACATGGGCTGGCTGAAGCACAATGGAGCCAAAGATAGTAAATGATGGCTAACAATGCTCATCAGTGGCGTGTAAAGCTCCTAAACACACAAACATAAACAACTCAGCCAGAGAAGATGTATTATTTTTTTTGTCAGTAACATTTGCATAAATTAATGGCTCAGTGAAAAACACAGACATAATCAACACACAACAAGCGAGCAAACCGACACAGGAACAAACACAGTGAGATAGTTAGGGACTTCCTGTCAGCTTGTGGTTGTCGGAGCAGTTGGGATAAATTGACTGGCTCATTAAGATTTATGCTCGCGTTCCAAAATCACCTCATTCCCCTCTTACATTCATCAAAATGTCAGCTCACTATAATGTAGCCCGCTGCTTCATAATTTAGTTCAATTGTGAACTGTAACTGGGAAGCTGTAATACATACAGTGAAGGCAGCGAGAGCCTCTGTGTCCTGCTCCAGTGCCTTTAGTGACAAATGATGTTGAGTATTGCTGACTAAATTGGGATGGCATCACAGAGGCGTGCAGGACAAGCTGCATGTTCGATAAATGACTTTTTATTAAAGGCGTGCTGGCTTAGCTCTGAAAACTTTAAATACTGATTATTTATATGTTGCATTTTTTTTTTTTTTTTTTGCTCACTTCACTGAGTAACAAAAGCTACATTTTGCCTGAGGCGTGAACAGTGTAACTCAAATGAAATTCATTTCTCTGGACTGTATTGTAGTTTGAAAATAAAACAGAAAACACTAAACTGTGGTGTGGCAGGTTTACATATTCTGTTCCCGTTTACAATTATTTATCATGCAAGATCCACCTTTTTTAGCCATTAAATGCATTTTGTTGTGTGCTTGGAGTCTAATAGTGCAGAAATGTTTAATTTAGTTTCTCCTGGTGCTACGTAGATACCTTTATATTCTGCTTGGCTCATCTTTTTTAACCCATTCAGTTTTCTCTATTTTCTGTGACATTTTCTGAACTATTATGTCAAATTCTTTGCATTGGAACTGCTATATAATCTGGATTTACCTCCTCTCAATCTGCGTTAGACTCTGGCTCCAACATGTAAGGCTGGATGGCAGAGTTGTAAAGTAACTAAGTACAAATACTTTGTTACTGTACTTAAGTAGAATTTTTGTGTATCTGTACTTTACTTGAGTAATTATTTTTCAGCCAATTTTTACTTCTACTTCTTACATTTTCACACAATTATCTGTACTTTCTACTAGCCCAGGAAAGACGCTTCTGACGCTGTCTGTGGTTCAAGAGTGGCTTGACACAAGGAATGCGAC
>NW_013952578.1:560381-564935 GCF_001266775.1 Austrofundulus limnaeus | reverse complement strand
GGGGGGGGGGGGGGGGGACGTATAGAACAATAGGTGCATGTGCTAAGCAGCAGAACAGTATGTATTAGTCTAGTACGTCTGGTTAAATCACATCGTTCTTACAGAGTGACACAGCTGTGTTTGGGTGGATTAGATTCACAACTTTAATAGAAGGAAGGACGGGGGGGGGGGGGGGGGGGGGGGGGGAAGAGGGTCTGATGAAGCTCACATGCCCAACCTGAGCAGTCTGGTGACTTAGCCTTCAATGCAAACCATCTCTGTGCACCAAGGTGTTCCAACACCTCTTTTGAAACCAACCAGCAATGACTTTTTTCAGTTTATAATAAGACTCCCACAGATGGCTTAGATGGGTTTTTTCTGCTTGGCCTTCGGAGGAGCTGGACGCTTTTGCTCTTTCTCCTGCACCTCCCTACTTTTCCCTGCTTCGCTGCCAGATCAAGCCTTTCTTCTACCTATCATTCGACAACAAAAGAACTATGGATCTGGTCAACTGGTCTCTGAATGCAATTGATACCATTTTCTCCACTCTGAGATTAGAGCATGGGGAGAGCTCTTGTCCTAGTGGAACTGCGACTGCAGGGTGAGTTTCAGCCAGCTGAGGGGGTTGGAACCTGATCTGCCTGGCACCTCTCTCCGTTGAAGACGTCGAAGATGTTTTCATATTTGGATTTATGATAATCAGATTCCTGCTGATCGGCTGTGGAGGAGTTCTGGTTTATCGGAAAATGAGAACGGCACTGACGGCGATTCGGTCTTGTGAGAAGCTCTCTGTGTCCGTGGATGAAACCTCTCATACTGTGAACGCACAGACTCAAATGGTGGGAGAGTTGAATCGCAAACTGGATGTGGTTCTAACTAGGATTGCAGCCCAGCGGTGCGAGGAGTGAGGGCAACATCTGGGTGAAGTTCATATGGGAGAGGCGAGATGGCAACTAATCTGGAATATTGGCATTTTCGCAACACAGAGGCTCCGTTAAGACTTTAAAGCAGTGGAGGAAAGAAGTCTGCTGTTGCTCTAAAGAATTTATTCCATCATTGGATCCCCACAGATATAACGTCACAGGCTGATTAAAAACTCCCTGGATGATATGTGTGTGGGTGGAAGCCTTGATTCTCCCCCCTCCCTTTCCCCAACCCCCCACTTGTGTCTGGTCTCAGTCCGAGGCCACGTTGGGTGGAACAGAGAACTGAACTCTGAACAGAGAACTGAACTCTGGTGAACTGTGTTCGATTGATAACAACTGGTTGGACTCTGGAGGTCTCTGATTGGTCCCGGCACTTTGTCCTTGATGTCACCGGTTCCTATGTAATCCCTTCCCATGTCCATATTTGCCCCCCCTCCCCCCCGCTCAGCTGCCTCTGCTCCTATCTGCAGAGTGGTTTTTTTGTGTGATGCTCATGTGTTTTCTGTTTATAAAACACAAGATCAAAGCTCTTTTTTAAACTCATCCTTCCTATGTGTGTGTATTCTAAACTGTAAGGTAGCGCACGTTGTTGCGAATGACCGTGGACATTCGTTCTCCCACGTTGTGTGTTTCTCTCCGGATGGATATTCTAAACTGCAAATTCTTTGTAAACATACTTGGCCAATAAACCTGATTCTGTTTAATGCATCTGTAAACACTTAAATAATGCTTAATAAACATTTATTAATGATTTATTTAAGGACGAGAAAGAGACAAAACTGTCTGGTTTCTTGCAAAATAGTGAGCCAAATATTTTGATGTACATATTACATTAAAAGGTGCTTATTAAACATTTCAGACCAGGTTTCTACCTTGTAAGTACAAAAATATATTGGAAACACATATTTTACATATAATATTGTACTGTAATACTGTATTATAATTGTAAACTTGCAAATAACTCATGAAAGAATAAAGTTATGTTAAAACCAAGCATACCATTGTTTTTCTTGTGAAATTCTCGATAAGTTTGATATGTCACATGACTCTCTTCCCATTAAGAAAACTAAAATTGAATCCAAAATGTCCGATTTCAAAATGGCCACCATGGTCACTACCTTTCTTGAAAATTTTCCCCCATCCAAAATACTAACGTGCCACAAACAGGAAGTTAATATCACCAACTATTCCCACTTTTTTAGGTGTATCCATATAAATGGCCCACCCTGTACATATCCACAACTATAAAAGGGAGTCTTATTGTGTAAAACTGTCCACTTAAGTTATGCCCTTGCAGTATTAACCATTATGGGCTGACCATAAGGCACACAATCATGTGTCCAGTTTTTCTTCCTTGGACCACATCTTCTAACTTTACTACAGAGTCAACTTAAAAACTCAACAAAACCTGCAGTTATGATTCAGTCTTAAAAGGGACATATGCTGAAAAATCTACATTTTTACTTGTTAAATAGATTTTGTTGTGGACTTGGAATGTCTAGTGCAGAAAATTTGAATTTAGTCTCTCCTGGTGCTGTGTGGACATCTTTATATTGTAAATAAAATGTTTCTGAAATCTAGAAAATGTACCCCCCCCCCCCCTTCAAACTGGAGTGGACTGGTCTTGAAGCAGGAGGGGGGCGGGGCTTGAAGTGCCTTAAAGAAACAGTATAACCAGCTGCTTTGAGGTGCACACCAGAAAAGGGGTAGAAGAGGGGCTGGTGGAGTTACAATGAGGAATTCAGACCAAAGTATTGCAGTTTCACGTTATAAAGACCCCAACTGAATAATTTAAATGTGAAAAGGATTGAAAAGCATGACATGTCCACTTAAAATAATTTTTTTCTTGCAGACATTATGTCAGTCAAAAGTTTTATTATTATTTTTGAAGAGTAGTGGTCTCTTCCTAACCCACTGTCTGTGTTGCAGGTGTGAGCTCAGCTTCTTGTGGTAAACTTCTTGTTTCTCTGGGAAGTCTGCTCGATGACCAGCACTGGCACCACGTAAAGCTGGAACGGATCAGCACCCACCTCAATCTGACTGTGGATAAAAACACACAGCAAGTTCACGTTCCAGCTGAGCTCAGCCACTGGCACATTCATACGGTGAGAAGAAAGATATTTTAAGAATCCTCCTCTGAAGTTATTTGCACTGAATTGATCAAAAATGCCTATCTTATAGTTTATTCATATGTTTACATCTGTTTACGTTTTGAAAGATTTAAAGTAGTTTTATTACCTTTTGTTTGTCCTTATCTTGCTCAGTTGAGTGCCGGAGCTGCCCAGAACCACGGGCTGCAGAAACCCATCCTGCCGAACAGGAACTTTCAGGGCTGCCTGGAGAACTTGCTTTACAATGACCTGAATCTTATCAAACTGGTCAAACAGAACAGCCCACATGTCACTGCAGTGGTGAGTAATTGTGTTTTTCTTTTATTTTTTTCAACATCATTATGATAATCTGCCATTTAGAGATAGTCAGAAGGACAAACAGGTGAATGTGGAGAATCTGGAAACTGCAGATACACAAAGATGCTGATGTCACATCAGATTATCATCCTGTATGTTTATGCTTTGTGGCTTTTTAAAGCAAAATATTACCTCAAAGTTTCATTATCATATATGAAACAATCCAGTTTTGTCTTGTATCACTGCAGAAAATGTTACTTTGCACTTTGTATTGTGGGATAACACATGAAGAAGCTCTCTGAGCTCTTTCTTACAGAATCCTTTAAATTTCCAATGAGATGTCTCTGTTACAGTTTCCTGTGTTGAGTGAAATAAGCTTGTTGATTTAAAAGTGTTGAAGGCATCTTTTTAGATTTTCACTGTCGAGACTTCACCTCACTGAAATGTCTATATTTTAATTTAACCATTTTAGCTAACACATCTGTCCTTTATCACAGAAATCTAAGACTTTGTTAAATGAGTTTTCTTTGTTTCAGAATTTTGTGCTGCTCCTCTTCATCCTTCATTCCCCTCCCTTTTTTCTGCATCATGTGTCTGGTTTTATTATGCTAATGGTCACTGAATATCATCACTGTCATCATGAATAGTTGTATCATCTGCACCATCTTGCTCTTCTGTTTTTACACCCATTGACAGCATCAGCATCATTAGCATCATCATCATAATCCACTTCATTATTAACTGTAATGCCATCAGATCGACATTGTGGCGTTACAAAGCCTAAAGCAAAAGAATTGAAGATGTGGGACAGAAGAAAATAGGAAGGTTTAATTTTTTCGCATCAAAATCGTATCACATTATTTTATGCTGCTTTTTTTGTAGGCAGGTCACAATTTTTCATTATTTTGTTATGAAAAATTGAAGCAGAATGTGTGTTTTTATTGCATTTTTGATGTAATTCAAGGTTTAAGATACAGCGGGTAAAATAAGTATTGAACACATCACCATTTTTCTCAGTAAATATATTACTAGAGGTGTTAATGACATGAAATTTTCACCAGATGTCGGTAACAACCCAAGTGATCCATACATATAAAGAAATCAAACCATAAATGTCCAGAAATGAAGTTATTTGTAATAATGTGGAATGGCACAGGGAAAAAGTATTGAATTATCGAGTTTGGTGACGGGACAGACCCAGGGTGCAGGCAGGTTTCAAAATATAACAAAAAGATTTATTT
>NW_013952578.1:557001-559512 GCF_001266775.1 Austrofundulus limnaeus | reverse complement strand
AAATAAATCTTTTTGTTATATTTTGAAACCTGCCTGCACCCTGGGTCTGTCCCGTCACCAAACTCGATAATTCAATACTTTTTCCCTGTGCCATTCCACATTATTACAAATAACTTCATTTCTGGACATTTATGGTTTGATTTCTTTGTATGTATGGATCACTTGGGTTGTTACTAACATCTGGTGAAAATTTCATGTCATTAGCACCTCTAGTAATATATTTACTGAGAAAAATGTTGACGTGTTCAATACTTATTTTACTCCCTGTATAAGGGTCTAAAGCTAAGTGACCCTGATGCTTCAGGTTTTGGATGGAAGCTAATATCAATACAGGAGGACAGGTGTCCTTTTTCCAAGAGGTGCTGATGAGACCTCTGTGACATCGAGTCAAACCGAGTCAGCGTCTGCAGTCGATGAATATGTATGTAAAGTCATCTGTTTTGTAATCATTATTCCAGATCCATCTTTCCTTCAACAGGGCAGTATGACCTTTTCTTGTACCGAGCCGGTTTCAGTCTCCGTGACGTTCACCGACGCTCACAGCTTCCTCCAGCTGCCTGGGCGAACGTCCTGGTGGTCGGGGCTGGTTTCTGTGAACCTGCAGTTCAGGACGTGGAACAAGGCAGGGCTTCTGTTGACCTTTGCTCTCCAGCAGCAGGAAGGTTCTGTCTCCCTGTATCTCAGTGAAACCAGGCTTTGGTTGCAGCTCAGTAAAGCTGATAGGACAGTCCTGGAGCTCAATGCAGGTATGTTCACTAATATTCTCCCCATGGTTGTCTACTGAATCACCTAAGCTGGACTTCGCACATTGGTTAACCCTATATAGAGGAGATAAGCTATAAACAGCTTTATAGCACAAAGTATTTAAGGAAAAAAGAAATAACACACACACAATTAAAAAACCCACAAAACAAACAACTTGGAACTTGATGCCTTGATACCTAAATATTTAGGTAGTAGCTAAATGTTTAAGTTCAATATTTAGGTGCCTAGCTAAATATTTAACTTGCTAGCTAATTATTTAAGTTGCAACCTAAATATTTAGGTAGCTAGCTAAATATTTAAGTAAAATATTTAGGTGGCTAGTTAAATATTTAAATTGATAGCTAAATATTTAAGTTGCAACCTAAATATTTAGCTCAAAACTAAATTTTTAAGTCACAAGTTAAATATTTAGCTTGTTAACTAAATATTTAATTTGTTAGTTAAATATTTAGTTTATAAACTTTGACATTTATAAATGTATGAATCATATGGTGAAAAACTGACTTTGAAAAATAAATCTGTTCTTTTTTCTGATAAAAGTCTAAATAAAACAAAAATTTTGGTGGTAATTTTTGACTGTGTAACTTTACAAACAGCACCCCATACATGTTCAAGCATTGTTGATATATTTACATACGTCTTAGAATATTTAAGTCCAAAAATAGAGGTCGGCAAGTAACTGCATGCCCAGTGCTTTAAATGCAGACAAGTCTATGACGAGTGAAGGCATACCTGTCGATGCTTTGGCATCGAGTTCTACCTTGTTTTATTGTAGAGGAATTGGAAGACAATGCCAGTTTTATATTACCAATCATCATAAATGACCTTGACCTTTGACCCTTTGATGCCCAAATTTAATCAGACTGAGCGTTACCCTAATCCTAACACACAGACGGCCAGAGAACCATATGTCTCCAGCCCCAGTGGGCGGAGCCATAATAAAGAATCCTACCCTTTATTTATAATATTTCTTACACAAAGTGTAATGTCTTCACAATATATTATATTTGTAGTGCATTAATAATATCTATATATGGTATTCATGTATATTTCTAGTAGAAATGTATCGTAGAAATTTTCTACACAAGGAATAAGTTAATAGTATTCACAACTTCATAAAAACATATAAATGCATATTTAAGTCAAAATTTGTCTGGAAAGGTTCAAAAACTTTCTTTCTATCACTCTTTCCTTAAACCTGATTTAAAAAAATAGTTTCCTCCTTCATATTTATTTTTTTAACTTATTCAGTATTTGACATGCACGTCGAGTTGTAATGAGCTGACATTAGCTTTATAACACTTTCTAACCTTGCTTTAGTTTTTTTTAAGGTCTTTGCAAAGTCTTTCATTTCCACCCAGTCACGGTCACTAACTAATTAGCGTTGGTCCGCCATCTGGACCAGTTTCAGTTTCAGTTTCTTGTCCATTTGTAC
Source organism: Austrofundulus limnaeus (assembly GCF_001266775.1). NCBI lineage: Eukaryota > Metazoa > Chordata > Actinopteri > Cyprinodontiformes > Rivulidae > Austrofundulus > Austrofundulus limnaeus. Next base: position 557,312 of record NW_013952578.1, on the reverse strand, counting down.
ACTTTGACACATCAAGAAGCTGGGGATTGAACTGCCTGCTTTCTGATTGATAGACATCACCTGAGGCAAAAAGTGCCTCATGTACACTGCCAGTGTTAATGTGGAGAAATTTCTCTCCACTTGTTTCTGTCATAATAGCTTTTAGTGCTGCAGTTTGGAAAGTCAACTTCCTCACACAAAGGGACACGGCTTGTCCTAGAACTAAATCTGAGAAACGATTTGAGCACAAACCTTGAGGCTTTAGGTTGATCTTAAGCTCACAATTTAAAGTGCTTTTGCAGAAGAGTAAATGTTGTTATTGTTATTATTAT
>NW_013952578.1:551971-556481 GCF_001266775.1 Austrofundulus limnaeus | reverse complement strand
GTGTGTGTGTGTGTGTGTGTGTGTGTGTGTGTCTGTGTGTGTGTGTGTGTGTGTGTTCTCACAGGCTCAGGTCTGAACGATGGTCAGTGGCATTCTGTGGAGTTGGCCTCCAGAGAAAACCATCTGAGCATCACGGTGGACAAAGATGAAGGAGCCACGGCTCAAACCAGCATCCCACTTCCTCTGACCTCGGAGAGCCAGCTCTTCTTTGGTGGTGAGTGAAAACATTGCAGAACAGCTTCCTTATGTGTCTTGTTTGTTTCTGCTTTGCTAAAACRGGTCTGCATGGTAATACAGACATTTCCATTGTTTTAGAGCTCTTTCTCTCATTTTTAATAAAAATTGCACAAGCTTAAAATATTTTTGGGGTGAACACTGCTGACAAAGGCATTTTGAGCTGGTTAAAATTCACACAAGTTCTCCAGGAATAATTATGCTCTGCAGCTCTCTTTAACCACTCGGAGAGAAATGAAGTCACGAAGCTGTTTACACTAATCCGTGTGTTTCCGTTCTCTTCCTAAAGTTTTAAAATAATCTTTTTTTGCTCTCCTCTCTTGTTACTTTTCAGCTTTTTGTTTTTATGACGCCCCCGCCCCCCTGCAAGCGAAACAGGGGTCATATTGTTCTCATACTGTTTATTTTTTTATTTTATTTTATGTTTTTAAGAGATTTTGGTCATTCGGAACATGGAAATGGCAGCATACATCAACGTGAAATTTAGTAGGAATGTAGTGTCCGATCTCCACTGTGCCCACCAACGGTTTTATGATAGGCCCCACATTTGAGGAGGGGGCTCCATCTAAACGGGGGGTGTCTGGACATGCAAAAATGCTTATAACTCAAAACCTATTCAAAATAGGAGCTTCAGATTTTATTTATTAATTTTTTTATTTTTAGCTCTGATGAAGGGCTATCCATTGGACCCTCCAATGAGCCCCACCCTCACGCCCTAGACACCCACCCCATCTGGAAAGTTGTCGTCTGGACATACAAAAATGCTAACTCAAAAACTATTCAACATGGGAGCTTCAGATTGTTTTTGTTATTTAGTTCTGATGAAGGGCTATCCATCGGGCCCACCAATGAGCCCCCCACCCATCACTCCAACCCCCTGGATCCCCACCCAAAATCCAATAAATCTTCTCTGCACCTAGAAGCATGAAATTTGGTAGGAACAGATATTTTAGATTTTCGCCGACCTACCCTGCACCCAAACACAATTTTACAATAGACCCCATACTTGAGGAGGGGGCTTATAATATTTAACATATTCCATGCCAAACAAACAAACAAACAAACAAACAAACAAACTGCTAACCTCCGAGTCTGAAGTCCACCACACCTGAGCGCGTCACTCCTCTTCCTCGGTCTTCATCTCAGCTCAGCTCAGGAGTCAGAGCTAGCTTCCTCCAGTCAAACGATGACTCGTTTTGACACACAGAGTAACAACACTACTGCAAACACTGCACACACACTCACACACTCCAACACACGTCTGGTCTAAAACGTAACCCGCTACTAGCTTCCAAAATGCCGAAATCAATTTGTTCTCCTGCCGTCTCCAAAGGCCAGAAGCCATCTGTTTACAAGCCTACCGACAATGTGGTGTGTTTGAGGAAATGGGAAAAATAGGTTTCATGGTGCAGTCATGCACTTCCTCGTCACAAAACGTTCTCTAAACACGCACCAAATGCGTAAAAATGCGCACATTATGGCAAAAATTATTCATCATTAAATCTGGTTTTAACATTACTTTTATAAAGTTTGAAGTCCGTGCTGTGTAATCCAGTTCAAATGAACACGGAAAGCTCTCACTGTTTTTTACAGAAGCCCCGTGAAAGCATCACAGCTTTCGACCTCAGAGAGTTAAAAGAAAATAAAGTTCCTGTATCCGCATCGTGATCCGGAACATCACCAAAATGTATTGGTGTGTTACTTGGCCCACTACCAACATATGGTAAAAATGTCATGACAATCCGTCCACAAGTTTTTGAGTAATGTTGTCCACAGATAGAACGACAGACAGACAGACATACGCGACCGAAAACATTACCTCGCTCTTGGCGGAGGTAACGAGCGTTTACAGCTCATAAAACGAGGAAAAATCGATTTATCATCAACACCTCGGATGCTGTTATTTCCAGCTAAAAGTAAACGTTTCATCTTTAGTGAACGACGGCGAAAACTTTCTGCTTTTGTCACAGCCTAAAGAAAAATGTGACAAAATCTTCTTGTGAGCTTCTTAAATTCAAAGTGACAATAAGAAGCGAGTCATCTGTTCCCACCTCCTCTGTTGGGGGGTAAGCCGAACTGTGTTCCTGACAGGCTGACTGTAACTGGAGCAACGCAGAGCCTGCAGCAGAAACGCTGATTTGTCCGCCGAATGTCATCATTCTGGATCCACCTAAAGCCTGAATCTCTGATGGATAAAAGCACTCGGCTTATTTACAAGATGCCTGCGCTGGGAGCAAAGATTAGTGTAAACACACTCCACAGACAAAGAAAATGAAAAATACAAGTCTTGAGAGGAACAAACTAATAAGAAGAAAGAATTTAGTTGCTTGATGAGCTACTTGCTCAGATGGAATCGAGATTGTGTTGATTTAACTTGTGAAAAAGGCTAAACAAACAGCCGTTGATCCGCAACACATTTCCCTCAGGCAGAAAATGATTCAGGCAACACTCAAATGATTTTGGTGCGCTCATGACTTTTCCTCTTGTGCGAGCAGCAGGATGGCGTTTGTAGTTTGAGGTGAAGTGCCTCCATCAAACAAGAATTGGTTTCTGCTTTCAGCTTTGGTGTCGTGCTGTCAGGCAGACAATAAAACCTCTCGAAAGGATTTGTCTGTGTCTCACGTTATTAACATGTTTGTCTGTGTGAAAGCTTTAATGAGACAACATCATCTGTAATTCTGAGTTGAGCTGAAGTTCTTAATTTGCACCATTTGAGTCTTAGCTTGATTGAAAACATTTAGCATCAGGGTCACAGCAAACAGCCTCATCCGAATATTTATCCCAGCAATAGTAATTATTTATCAAGTAATGATAATTCCTATATTTTTGCATATCGAGCCCTCACAGTTTTACAGTAAAATTATTTATCATTCACTGCCTGCCTTCAATTTTGATCTCAAGCTGTTCATTTGACTAATCAAGTCAAATCAATCTACTATTTACTACAAACCAATATTTAAGCTGTTTTGTTGTCTTAATTACTCTATTGTTTTTGTTTGCTTTTTTGTTTCCCATTACTCCATAAGATAAGATGAAGAAAAGACAATTATAATATATAGATTTCATGTCTACAGATTTACAGATGTGTATGTGCAGTTTAACAAGAACATAATGCAGATTTGCACATAATTTTGTTAAACATAATTTAAATGATTGTTTATTATGTAACTGTGCCTTTCTAAGATGATGGAGTATTGATGAAGCAGTGCATAACTGTCAGTCTTAAAAGTGAGGTTTTGTTTCCTTTTAGCTGTACCATCTAGACCAGGGGTGCCCAAAAATTTTTCCCCCGAGAGGGCCAAAATGAAACCCTATCCAAGGGCTGCGGGCCAAATGCAATAATAAAATATATAAAATGCAAATACTTTTTAAGTAAAGTCTTTTTATTTTTATGATTAAGCTAGGAGCCAGTGTGGTGGCCCATGTTTTGTTTGTTTGTTCTTTTACCCTCTGCACTTGGAGAACGTTAGACATATGCTTGGGCAGCAAAGGCTCATGGGATATTTCATAAATTGATAAAATCTGAGTATTTGTGGTCTTATAAAGTGTTCAAATCTACATGTGTGCTGAAATCTAATCTAAATGTTGTATCTCCTTCAGTTACTTTTATTTAGCGTTTAATCGAAAATATTGTTTCATGTTGACTCTGAGGAATGTTCCATGGGTCAGCTGGGTTTTTAGTGCTTTAAAATTAGCTTTCGCTAAATTTTTAAGTGTGTTAGTGCTTTAGAATTAGGGGACCTAAATATTAAAGTTAGTGCTTTAGAATTAGTTTTTGCTGAATATTTAAGTGTGTTAGTGCTTTAGAATTAGGGGACCTAAATATTAAAGTTAGTGCTTTAGGGTTAGAGCAACTAATTTGTTTTATTCGTGCTGCCCACCACTGCCTAAATGTAATTCAAAGATAAAACCAACTATCTGCACTGCAGCTCCTTACATGGCCACTGGGCCAGTGATTGACTGTCGGTGAAAATACAGTGTTGCTGCAGAGGGCGACAGGAGATTACAGCTAGGCCAACTATTGGTGGGCCAAATCAAATGGCTTGCCAGGCCAATTTTGGTCCACGGGCCCCATTTTGGGCACCTTTGATCTAGACCAATGTTTTTCAAAATGGGGGCTGCCAGAGAGGGCTCAGAAAGCTGAAGGGAAGATAAAGAAATAAATTAATAAATAAATTGAATCTGATAAATGTTTAAAATCATCAATAATTAAATCAGTTTTTTTCAGTAATCATTTAAATGTGTGTGTGTGTGTGTGTGTGTGTGTGTGTGTGTG
>NW_013952578.1:548850-550380 GCF_001266775.1 Austrofundulus limnaeus | reverse complement strand
GAGAGACGAAACGTTTCATTAGAGAAGAACCCGTCCAGAAGGCCTATACAATTTTTTTCCTTTTGATTTTTTACCTGGATTACTGAGATGCATCAGGACAATGCACAAGAAACAAAATTACCACTAACTAGCAATGATACTACTAAAATATAATCTAAAAGGTTGTGCAAGAATAAAAAGATGTTTTGTTTTAGAGACTGTAGTTACCTATCAGAATTTGACATTAGAAATTAGAATTTACCTATTTTCAGTGCAAAACAATCACAACAGATTATTAACTGTAAAGTATGACAGTGCAGACAAGAAACACAGATGTGCAATTATAGCAGAAATGTTATTTTAAAGTTTAAAATGGGTAATAACAGAGCAAGTGATGGCACAGATTTGTTTTATAAATGAGTAGTAGGGCAAATGATGTTCAGATGAGAAATGACAATGAATAATAGCAGTAATTCAATTCAATTTCAATTCAGTTCAATTCAGTTTATTTGTTTAGCGCCAAGTCACAACATACGTTGTCTCAGGGCACTGTAAATAAAAAGAACAATCTAAAGAAGAAACCAGCAGATTGTGTTGAATCACTTCATTACAGTCTCCCATCCTGAGCAAACGGTGGAGAGGAAAAACTCCCTGCTAATCAGGAAGAAACCTCCAGCAGAACCAGGCTCAGGGCAGGCGGCCATCTGCCTCGACCGGCTGGTTGGGGGACAGGAAAGAGACCGACAAACACAGGACTGGTCCAAGACTGGTCCAGGTGCACCTTCTTCTGGAAAAGAGACAAATAAAAACATGTTATAGATGAAAATAATTGCAATAAACATGTAGAGAAGAGAGACTAAAGACAACAGCAGTACAGTGATTTTGCGCGCAGCAGCAGGTGTGTAAACACAATGTGAGTTTTGGGCATGGTGCAGATTATAGAGTCTGACAGCTGTTGGGAGGAAGGATCTGCGATAAAGCTCCTGATGAAGCTCCTACGTTGAATTTTTTTTTTGAGTTGTAAACATTTTTGTATGTCCAGACACCCCCTTTTTAGATAGAGCCCCCTCCTCAAATATGGTGTCTGTCATAAAACCGTTGGCTGGCTCAGTGTATGTCGGACGCGTCTACATTCCTGCCAAATTTCATGTTGATTGGTGCAGCTGTTTTCATGCTACTGTTGACCAAAAATGAAAAAAAATGAACAGTCCGAAAACAATATGTCCCCCACTTTGCGTGCGGGGGTCATAATAATTATTGAATAGTGAATAAAAGGGAGAAACATTATAAAAGTTATTTTCTTTTTTTACGTATTTTGTAGTGTAGCGCCCCTTTGCTGTAACGGCATTAATAGGGGCTATCCTGAGTCCTTTAAATAAAGTGGTATCTCTACCTTTAAAATTAGTGTTGTTTTTGCACTGTCACTAATTTCGGTTTTGCAATAATAGTAAGAAGAAAATTTAATAGTTATTTTAAAACACCAGTTTAGTTTCTCTGTCTTTAGACTCTTAATGCACCAATACAATATTAATACTAACAGGTAAGTAATGT
>NW_013952578.1:543680-548427 GCF_001266775.1 Austrofundulus limnaeus | reverse complement strand
CTTTAGTATAATGTAACAACAATTTACTTTTTCCACACAAATAAAAAAACAACAATACACACAGAATCAAAATGTTTTCAACTTAACTTAAAAAAAAAACTAAAGCCGGCACTCACTAAAACTACCCCAGTTCTCCACGTTGCAGGCCTGAATGTAGCTTGAGTGCGTTGTAGCCTTAAATGGCTATTTTAACCAACTGGATAATGCACAGGTACCTTTATGATGCTGCACACCTCCACGTGCAGGTAACAGACAAGATTGGAGAGAGAACAGGAAAGTCAACCTTCTGATGAGAACGATGGTTTAAACAGCAATCGGTGTCAGCACGGTCCTCCTAGGTATGATTCTCGGTCCTGTAGGCGTTGCAATAGAGTTAGCTTGTTGCTAACACCCCCAGCAATGTCCACGTTAGCATTAGCTACTGGTCTAGCAGCCAATAAACTTAGCCTGTGGAGTTGTACACTTCACAGAAAACTTTGTCCGTTTCCTAGGCTTATGAAAGCGTTCTGTCCGTACACTTTCTCCCAAAACAGCAAAAGTTACTTATCCATCCGAGATTCACTCTTACTCCCACGACACGTTCCTCCGTTCACCCCAATCTTCCTTCTTCTTCTCTCCTTTTTTTTCTTTTCTCTCCCCGGCTCTAGCTCCACCCACACCCTGCTTCTTTTTCTCCCCACAGTTTTAAGGCTCTAACAGAAACTTAACCAAACTTAACTTTGGTTTTTAYAAAATAACAATGAAACACTTCAATATGTTCAGCATTTTCAATCCAGKTAGCAAAATAAAATTTACATTTACAATTTATACATTTTTTGAACATGAACTTCACATAAGAAATATTAAACCTTTTTAATCCTATTTATTCTACAAATGAACTTACTTTTTAAACTGTTATTTATCACCCTTTATGTATTTTAAGGCCTAATCTTCAAAGGGCTACAGTAGTATTGTCTGTGGCTTTGTAACTGGGGTCCCTGGACAGAGCTGTTTGGGGGGCCGTGGAATGAAACAGTTTGTGAACCCCTGATCTAAACTACTTACCTGGTTTATAAATTCTTCAACTAAACATCAGGGCTGTCTGTCTCTGTCTATTGTTTTTGCTAAAAATGAAACAAGTTAATTTAAAAGTGAAATCTGTCAATTTTTGATTTCACTCATTAAACACATGATTGACGGTGTTTCTGTCCTCAGGTTGTCCTGCTCAGGCCGTGGAGTGCAGAAACCCATCTGAAGTGTTTCAGGGATGCATGAGGCTCCTAGCTCTGGACAACCAACCTGTTGATCTGATTAAAGTGCAGCAAAGACTCCTGGGAAACTACAGCCGCCTGCAGATTGACATGTGTGGCATCATTGACAGGTTGGTAAAAGTAACGTTTGAATTATATATTTTTTCTTTTACATGTTCATTCTTTAATGACAAACTGATTTTATATCCATTATTTTTGAAAATAAGTCTTCTGTTTACTGTTTTATTCCAAATTAAGATTTCATATTTGATGTGGGATTAGAATATCAATGCTGGTGTCTGTCCCTGGTTCAGTGTTTTTCTGTTTTAATCATCTGCATAGCTGCCATAATAATAAAGAGGAAAACACTACAGAGGCTCATTAAGTTCACAGGCATGATAAAAATATTTTTTATCGTGCTGAAATGAATAATGGTTTTGATCTCAAGTGAAATTTTTGCTAATTGTGATTTTTCAAAATAATGTTTTATTTATTTATTGGTCTTTTTTCTCAGTGGTCCTTCATGCCTAAATGTAGAGAAAACACCATTAATCACCTAAACTGGTAATCTTATTAAGGATTGTGTTCGATTTATTTCAAAAATACACAAAGAGGGAAAAAATACATTTGTTATCACTAATAAGCTAAAATCCAAGTAAAACTCGAAGATTAGCATTCTGCCTTAAACATTTGGCTCAATGTCATTTAAATTCTGAAGGGAAAACTGGGGGAAAAAACAACGTTTTTCTTTCTCTGCTTACTATTGGCAACTTGTCTTGTCTTGCTGGGATTGATGTTCCAGAAGTTTAATTAACGATTAAATGAACTGACACCAGTGGGAACATTCAAGTAATGACACAGTCAGAGACTTAAATGATCTCTTTTATAAAGGTCTGAAATCAGAATAAAAGTTTCCTTAGTGCTTGGATGTGACAAATGTAAAAGTTTATGGCTTTTTGTCTCTTAATTTATCCCAAGATCTGAGGTAAACAGACAGGTGGGGCGTTAAACTCCTCTTTTCTTCTCATCATTTAAACCCAAACTAATCCTTCTGTATACTAAATGTATCTCTCTATTTTCTGAATCAACTTGTGAGTGACAAATTAGATTTTTTTATAATTAAACAAAAAAAGTATTAAAAGAAAATCCATCCATTTGGCACCAGAGCAGGCATTTGATTCGCTATTTGTTCATCTTTTTTGTATTAAATTTAAGAGGCTGGCAAGTTTTCTGTTTGTTGAGCTAAAGTAAGTATTTAGTGGATAAATTATTAACATTTTACTTCCTTGCTGAAGTGGCAATTAAATAAAACAGTTGATTGGATTTTCATTTAACTGTCTTGGATGAACACAGACAACATGGCACTGCTTTTCTAGCATTTGGTGGGAAGTGGAAACACTGGAAACAGATCAAATCAAATTTGCTTCATTTGGAAAATTATTTAAAAAAAAACCAGTTGAACACAGTTCCAGTTTCTAACCTGATAAACAGGGAACAAGTTCCTTTGTGTGACTGAGCGAGTAAACGATTTAAAGCTTGATAAATGAAGCTGTCAAGGTGGTAATTCTGACCTTTTTGTTATTATCAGGTATTCAACAGCATCATATTATCAGTGGTGGATTAAGTACTTCGTTACCTTGAGTCAAAGTACTGGTCAAATATTATACAGTACCAATAAAAGTAAAAGTAGCTCTGTCAAATTATTACTCAAGTGAAAGGATTAAGTGCTTTCAAAAATACTCAAGTACTGAAAGTACTTAAAGTTTAGAAGTTTTTTTGATCGTAGACGAGAATAATTGGATTTTTTCTGCTATATTGGACAGATGAGTAACTATAATAATAATAATAATAATAATAATAATAATAATAATAATAATAATACATTAGTCTTATATACCACTTTTCTAGATGTTTTACAATTCCATACATTATTCAATCCAGCTCATTTAGTCTCTACATAGTCACCACTTTAAGGCTTGGACAAGATTTTGATAGAACCAAATATAAGTGACTAATTCATGTGCTCAGAAACTAATCTGAGCTTTTTATTTATTTGTAATATTGTAAGCCAGCTACTGATGTGATTAATGAAAAGCCGGCACCGGTAACTGAGAGGCCGGTACTGGCAAATGAGGAGGAGACTATTCATTTGCGTTAGCATCGGAGAGGCTAGCGACTAGCATACCTAGGCTAGTAACTGGATTGCCAACTCCTTCCACAGTTCCACTGTTCATTAGCATGGATAAGCTGGCAAATCATTGGAGAGGCTAGCGTCTACAATGCATCGGTTTCTCACCTACTTTATTAGACACAAACTTTTTTGAATAAAGAAAACTTCCTCAACAAAAATGGTTGACAAAACCTATAAGTGACATGCACTGACAGGCAATCCAGTTTCTGGCCTAGGCATGCTAGTCGCTAGACTCTCCAATGCTAATGCCAGTTTATCCATGCTAGTTGCTAGCCTCTCTGATCTGATTCTAATGCAAATGAATAGTCTCTTTCTCATTTGCCAGCTCTGGCCTCTCAGTTACCAGGACCAGCTGCTCTGTTAGCGGTGCCAGGCTATCATTAATCAGATCAATAGCTGACTTAGGAATAGATATAGCCTCCTGCTACAAGGATGCAGCAATCGCTGTTGCGCATTAGTCGTAATTTTGGTCCTCATACCTCGCCATAGGTCCCAATACTCGCACTACACCCCACTCTTTATTTATAGTTGGCAGACTGAATTAAGTGCATTACTGCCACCACTAGACTTGGTGGGCATTGCCATATTTCTGCCTTTTAATTCAAAATGTCTCATAGAGTGGTGAAATGAGGGGTTATACACTTCACTGAAGTCCACTTGGATGCGGGCTTAGCCAAAGTGTGGATCAAGGGGGTACAAAGAGGGCGGGGGGAAAGACCATTTTGGATCACTGGGACACATTATGCACTTAAACACTTCAGTGGAACGCACATGGGTGGAAGTGCAAGTACTGCAACCGGGCCATAGTGTACCTACAAGGCAACACTTGTAGGACAAAATTCTTCTTCTTCTTCTTACAACCAGTTTAAAGCTGCATATCAGCACCTACTGTATCAGGGTGTAGTGTGCAATTTTAATGTGTCTGTGGAACAAAATTAACGTAAACTACACAAACATGCGCAAAGAAAGAAAAGCAAAGAAAGTAACTAAAGGTTTTAGAGACATGTAGTGGAGTAAAAAGTATTATTTTGTCATTAAAATGTAGGGGAATAAAAGAAAAAGTAAAACACAAAAAATGTCCCTCGCACAGTGACTGCTGGATATGGGCACCAGTGACCCCCATGACCCTTAAAGGAAGAAGCAGGGATGGATGGATGGATGGATGGATGGATGGATGGATGGATGGATGGATGGATGGATGGATGGATGGATGGATGGATGGATAGTCTGTGTGACTGGACATTTGTTGGTCTGTTTGTCACTGTCTGTGGTGCATGACTGTTACTGTGTAACAGTTCAACAGTGTGTGTGTGTGTGTGTGTGTGTG